>NC_074688.1:41325115-41462615 GCF_029448725.1 Salvelinus fontinalis
GTTGGTTAGCAGCCACTCATCAGTAAATTAGCTTAAATAAGCTTAGAATGAAAGAGCAAGGTATTTCTTTTAGCAAAAACGATGCATGGCCATCAAATTTCTTATGTTTACCACAGAAAAAAATTCTTATCCGAGTGAAGAAGTGTAACTGAATCACTAGATCTGCGTTTTGATATTTCTTCTGCGTTTATTTATTTTTCTCAGTGAAAATGACGAATTCTGCGTTAATTAAGGCAACCACTATATCTTCAGGCCTCTGTATGGCTGTGTTCAGCCAGTGTGTGGCCAGATATACTAAAAGAGTTTGATTTTAGAATCATTGTGCTCTGCTTGTGTGGGATGTAAAGGTCTGTCTAGATGTACTCTGTCCAGTGTGGTCTTTGTCAAGTTATTCGTCTCTGGATATGAAGTGCAAAGACTAATCATAGAGAGTGTGAGCACTGACTGTGTTAGTGCTGAGCACATCTGGACATGTTCCCTCTCTTCTCACTCTTCTCTCCTCTCCCTTCTCCTCTCTTCTCCTTTCTTCTCTTTCTCTTTCTCTCTCTACTCTCTCTTCTCCTCTCTTCTCTCCTCTCTCTCTTCTCCTCTCTTCTGTCTCTCTCTACTCTCTCTTCTCCTCTCTTCTCTCCTTTCTCTCTTCTCTTTCTCTCTCTTCTCTTCTCTCCTCTCTCTTCACTCTTCTCTCTTCACTCTTCTCTCTTCACTCTTCACTCTCTTCTCCTCTCTCTCTTCTCCTCTTCTCTGCCAGAGTACATTAAGTACGTACAGTACATAGATAATGTAAATAATCTGGACCAGCGTTTACCGAATGGTGAGTCACTTCCAATTCAGCGGTTCATACATTTCCAAAAGCTTTAGTTGGGTTATAAAGCAACAGACATTTGGGAATCACTGATCTAGCTGTGCTCTGTCAGTCAATCTATCTCCAGTAGTTGTGGCTGAGGGAGTGTTTCTCAATGTGTTCTGTCAGTATTGGCTGGGAAAGTCTGGGCAGAGATGTTCTCTGTCAGAGAGTAAGTTGAGCGAGAGGAGACCGGAGCTTTTAGCCTCCTATTGGGAAAAGACCATTATGAATGACTGGTCATTGATCAAAGAAATACTATTTAATTGGGGAATTCTTCTCTCAGCTATTTTGGAAGGCAGGCTCCTCTGTGTGTGTGTGTGTGTGTGTGTGTGTGTGTGTGTGTGTGTGTGTGTGTGTGTGTGTGTGTGTGTGTGTGTGTGTGTGTGTGTGTGTGTGTGTGTGTGTGTGTGTGTGTGTGTGTGTGTGTGTGTGTGTGTGTGTGTGTGTGTGTGTGTGTGTGTGTGTGTGTGTGTGTGTGTGTGTGTGTGTATGCTTGGTACTATTACAGAAAAACATAACCAACAGTACATTTGCTCAGGGCAGTTTGTAATGTGATTTTACATGATTAAAGATGAAGCGGCCCAAACAAACACACGAGAGTAACATAACACATTACCACACCAGAGAAAGACACCGTGAAAATAACTCAAACTGCCAGGATACAGGACACGGAAAGAGAGGGACAGAGCGGGAATAGATTGATACTGTTTCAAGCAAAGGGAGAGAAAAAAGTAGTTGGATGGAGAAGGGGACAATCTGAGAGAGAGATGGACAGTTGGATGGAGAAAGGGACAATCTAAGAAAACGATGGACATTTTGCAGGAGAAAGGGACAATCTAAGAGAGATGGGCAGTTTTCAGGAGAAAGGGACAATCTAAGAGAGAGGTGGGCAGTTGACAGGAGAAAGGGACAATCTACGAGAGAGGTGGACAGTTGACAGGAGAAAGGGACAATCTGAGAGAGAGATGGACAGTTTGCAGGAGAAAGGGACACTATATGAGAGAGATGGACAGGTTGAAGGAGAAAGGGACAATCTGAGAGAGAGAGATGGACAGTTGGATGGAGAAAGGGACAATCTGAGAGAGATGGACAGTTGACAGTAGAAAGGGACAATCTGAGAGAGAGATGGACAGTTGACAGTAGAAAGGGACAATATAAGAGAGAGTTGGGCAGTTTGCAGGAGAAAGGGACAATCTAAGAAAACGATGGACATTTTGCAGAAGAACGTGACAATCTGAGAGAGAGATGAACAGATGACAGTAGAAAGGGACAATCTGAGAGAGAGATGGGCAGTTGAAAAGAGAAAGGGACAATCTGAGAGAGATGGACAGTTGGCAGGAGAAAGGGACAATCTGAGAGAGAGATGGACAGTTGTCAGGAGAAAGGGACAATCTGAGAGAGAGATGGACAGTTGAAAAGAGAAAGGGACAATCTGAGAGAGAGATGGACAGTTGGATGGAGAAAGGGACAATGTGAGAGAGAGATGGACAGTTGGATGGAGAAAGGGACAATCTGAGAGAGAGATGGACAGTTGACAGGAGAAAGGGACAATCTGAGAGAGAGAGATGTACAGTTGACAGGAGAAAGGGACAATCTGAGAGAGAGATGGACAGGTTGCAGGAGAAAGGGACAATCTGAGAGAGAGATGGACAGGTTGCAGGAGAAAGGGACAATCTGAGAGAGAGATGGACAGATGGATGGAGAAAGGGGCAATCTAAGAGAGCGATGGACAGTTTGCAGGAGAAAGGGACAATCTGAGAGAGAGATGGACAGTTGGATGGAGAAAGGGACATACTAAGAGAGCGATGGACAGTTTGCAGGAGAAAGGGACAATCTGAGAGAGAGATGGACAGTTGGATGGAGAAAGGGACAATCTGAGAGGGAGATGGACAGTTGGATGGAGAAAGGGACAATCTGAGAGGGAGATGGACAGTTGGATGGAGAAAGGGACAATCTGAGAGGGAGATGGACAGTTTGCAGGAGAAAGGGACAATCAGAGAGAGAGATGGACAGTTGACAGGAGAAAGGATAGGAAGTGAATGATTATTGAGACATCTCAGTGTTGACTTAAAATGTATGAATAAAAAGCTCTCTAACATACCCCACCTCTCCTTCCCACTCAATTACATTTAATTCAATTCAATTGAGTGGGAAGGAGAGGTGGAGCGGTTCAGACAGGCATGTATGTTAGATGGCTTGTATTCATTTATTTTACTTCCTCTCTCTCTCTCTCTCTCTCTCTCTCTCTCTCTCTCTCTCTCTCTCTCTCTCTCTCTCTCTCTCTCTCTCTCTCTCTCATTCTCTCTCTCCTCTCTCTCTCTCATTCTCTCTCTCTCTCCTCTCTCTCTCTCATTCTCTCTCTCTCTCTCTCCTCTCGCTCTTTCTCTCTCTCTCTCTATCTTTCTCTCTCTCTCTCTCTCTTTCTTTGTCCCTCTCTCCAGCCACAGCTACCCCAGCCCCAGGACCATGTAAGGCTACAGACATGACTAAATGGGACAAGCTCTTCTCCATGCTGGAGAACTCTCAGATGAGGGAAAACATGCTTCTGCAGTACTCCGATGACATCATCAAGGTGGAGTTGGGTTCGCTGCGTGGAGAGATGCTAAGGTTGGTTTTTGAGAAGAAAGTCTGTGGTATGTATATGAACTTATATAAAGTCAAAGGTTTGGACACACCTACTCATTCAAGGGTTTTTCTTAAGTTTTACTATTTTCTACACTGTAGAATAATAGTGAATACATCAAAACTATGATATAACACATATGGAATCATGTAGTAACCAAAAAAGTGTTAAACAAGTCAAAATACATTTTATATTTTAGATTCTTCAAAGTAGCCACCATTTGCCTTAATGACAACTTTGCACACTCTCGGCATTCTCTCAACCAGCTTCACCTGGAATGATTTTCCAAAAGTCTTGAAGGAGTTCCCACATATGTTGAGCACTTGTCGGCTGCTTTTCCTTCACTCTGCGGTCGAACTCATCCCAAACCATCTCAATTGGGTTGAGGTTGGGTGATTGTGGAGGCCAGATCATCTGATGCAGCACTCCATCAATCTCCTTCTTGGTCAAGTAGCCCTTACACAGCCTGGAGGTGTGTTGGGTCATTGTCCTGTTGAAAAAAAAATGATAGTCCCACTAAGCGCAAACCAGATGGGATGGTGTATCACTGCAGAATGCTGTGGTAGACATGCTGGTTACGTGTGCCTTGAATTATAAATACAGTGATCCCTCGCCACTTCGCGGTTCACTTATCGCGGATTCGCTATTTCGCGGATTTTCATAATGCATTTTTTTTTTTTTTTTGGTGCATTGTGCTCTGCATTCTGATTCGCTAAAAACTCACTCCCGCTTCTTGTATCAAAACATGCTACGAATTGTGCTATCATTTTGTCGTCTCGTGCAGTTATGTGTACGTACATAAAACAGCTTGGCAAATTTACATTAAGTTGGCCAAATTATCTTGTAATTTCGAACATCTCCTAAACCCATAATGTCGACGAAACGCTCTGAAGAGCAGTGAAACGGCCTACACGTGAGTCACTGTATTTGTATACATGTAATAGTTGCTAATTGTAAAAAAAAAAAAAAAATTCTATTTCGCGGATTTCACTTATCGCGGGTCATTTTCGGAACGTAACCCCCGCGATAAACGAGGGATTACTGTAAATCACTGACAGCAAAGCACCCCCACACCATCACACCTACTCCTACATGCTTCACGGTGGGAACCACACATGAAGATTCCACTGGATGTCATTAGGTGAATGCACCAATTTGTAAGTCGCTCTGGATAAGAGCGTCTGCTAAATGACTTAAATGTAAAATGTAATGTAAGATATAATCTGTTCACCTACTCTGCGTCTCACAAAGAACCAAACATTTCTAATTTGGACTCATCAGAACAAAGGACAGATTTCCACCGGTCTAATGTCCATTGCTCATGCTTGTTGGCCCATGCAAGTCTCTTATTATTGGTGTCCTTTAGTAGTGGTTTCTTTGCAGAAATTCGACCATGAAGGCCTAATTCATGCAGTCTCCTCTGAACAGTTGATGTTGAGATGTTACTTGAACTCGGTGAAGCATTTTTTGGGCTGCAATTTCTGAGGCTGGTAACTCTAATGAACTTATCCTCTGCAGCAGAGGTAACTCTGGGTCTTTCTTTCCTGTGACGGGCCTTATGAGAGCCAGTTTCATCATAGCACTTGATAGTTTTTGCAACTGCGCTTGAAGAAACTTTAAAAATTCTTGACATTTTCTGGATTGACTGTCTTTTCTCTTTGCTTTTTTGAGCTGTTCTTGTCATAACATGGACTTGGTCTTTTACCAAATAGGGCTATCTTCTGTATACCACCTCTACCTTGTCACAACACAACTTATTGGCATCAAACGCATTAAGGAAAGAAATTCCACCAATGAAATGTAACAAGGCACATTTGTGAATTGAAATGGATTCCAGGTGACTACCTCATGAAACTGGTTGAGAGAATAAGAAGATTGTGCAAAGCTGTCATCAAGGCAACGGGTGGCATCTCAAATATAAAATATATTTTGATTGGTTTAACACTTTTTTGGTTACTACATGATTCCATATGTGTATTTCATAGTTTTGATGTCTTCACTAATATTCTACAATGTAGAAAATAGTAAAACTAAAGAAAAACACCTGAATGAGTAGGTGTGTCCAAACTTTTGCCTTGTACTGTATATATACTGAACAAAAATATAAACGCAACATGTAAAGTGCTGGTCCCATGTTTCATGAGCTGAAATAAAAGATGCCAGAGATGTTCCATACACACAAAAAGCCATCTCTCTGATTGTCCCTTTCTCCTGCAAACTGTCCATCTCTCTCTCTGATTGTCCCTTTCTCCTGCAAACTGTCCATGTCTCTCTCAGATTGTCCCTTTCTCCTGCAAACTGTCCATGTCTCTCTCAGATTGTCCCTTTCTCCTGCAAACTGTCCATCTCTCTCTCAGATTGTCCCTTTCTCCTGTCATCTGTCAATCTCTCTCTCAGATTGTCCCTTTCTCAATCCAACTGTCCATCTCTCTCTCAGATTGTCCCTTTCTCCATCCAACTGTCCATCTCTCTCTCAGATTGTCCCTTTCTCCTGCAAACTGTCCATCTCTCTTATTTACCACTACTTCCCACTCAAATGTGGTTACATCCCTGTTAGTGAGCATTTATTCTTTGCCAAGATAATCTATCCACCAGACAGGTGTGGCATATGAAGAAGCTGATTGAACAGCATGATCATTACACAGGTGCACCTTGTGCTGGGAAGTATTTTTGTCTGTAATAAAGCTATTTTGTGGCGAAAAACTCATTTTGGCTCCCCAGTGGGTGAATCTTTCTCCCAAGTGGGTGAGCATATGCCCTCCTAGGCCCACCCATGTTTGTGCCCTGCCTAATGAGTCTAATGGGCCTAACACATTTATTTAAATTGACGGATTTCCCTATGAACTGTAACTCAGTAAAAAATGTGAAATTGTTGCACGTTGCGTTTATATTTTTGTTCATTATAAATTGAACTCTCAGCCAATGGATCATAACCAGCAATCCGAAATCGACCTTTACCCCCCCTAACCTCTGTACACCTGTGTATATCTGACAGGAGTCCATGTGGAATTGGGCGTAAGAAACTACTGGTGCAGTTGGCTAGCTTGGCTCCCATGTGTACTGTACTTCCTGGTCTCTGATGTAATCCCTCTCTAATCCTTCTTCTCCTCACCACAGGTTCGTGGCTCAGTACGGAGGGGCCTGTGGCGTTGCGGTGGAGACCGCTGGGCGGAGGATGTCCATGCAGATGGAGGCTCGCCTCAGGGAGAGCATGGAGCATCTCAGACAGGATCGAAGCACTGCTGCTGGGAATTCAGCTGGGAATAGCCACCAGGAAAAGCTGTTACAGCAGCTTCTAACTGCAGCGAGGACACAGGCTATCCGACTTATCAAGCTGGAAAACAGCTGCCTGAGTAATCCAGAGGCTAAGGGGGAAAACTTGCAGCAGGAAGTGGCATCGGCAGAGATGCTGGTTGCCGTGGTGACAGAGCTGGCGAAGACGAGGGCAGTGCTAGAGCTCGCGCTCAAGTCGGCACAGCAACGACACCTGCCTGCAGGTGAGAACACCTCTTCCTGTGTCCCTGTCTATACATCCTGCCATCATTTACATCAGTGGTCCTCAACCAGGGGCACTAGTACCTGACCTATCCACATGGGGAACTTGACCCAACCAGAGGCACTAGTACCTGACCTATCCACATGGGGAACTTGAAAAGACTCATGAGACAGTAGACTTACTGGTAAACTGCACATGAGGGGGTATTTCAGTGGTACTCTAGGCAGAACAACATGTACTTGGTGGTACAGTAACCAGGTTGACAAGCCCTGCTCTACATAATGTAGAAGATCCATGTTTAGACACCATCAGGTAATACAGCACTCCTCTCACCAGAATCACACCAGACATCCCTCACAGGCAATGTGATCCTTAACAACCCATCATTCTTGAAAGAATGAAAATAGGAAATATATACTTAGAGAGTATGTATATAAACAACAATTCTGGTAAATTTTTCTTAAAAATGAATAATAAAATGGATTCTTACCAGAGTGCCTGTCCGTGTTCCAAGCCCAGTCTCTGCATCTGAAATACACCCACAGGCCCTGTTCAGACCTCTACCTACTTACTCTGTTGAAATTCAATCAAAAACAAAATGAGTTTGAGGACTTACAATAAGCCCAGAGAGCAACAAGGCTATTGTTCTATAAAGAGGAGTCTCTCTGAATCAAGTCTGTTCATATATATAGCCACCAGGCCTTTCAGTGAGCCAGCTCCAGTTCCCAGTATTAATCAGATAAAACTACAATGCTTTTTACATTGCACACACACACACGGTCTATATCATCCGCCCTGTAAACCTGGATACAGAGCACTAGTAGGTATAATCATTAGCAGGTCGACAAATCAACCACAGCAAAACACCCTGGGAAGCAGAACCAGATGGGAAAGGTTACCCCCGGAGAGAAACCTGAGACAAATGTAACGTCAACATTTAGGGTCTGGTAGGAGGAGTCTCAGTGTCATAACCTGGCTATCAGAATGCTGCTGTTGCTGCAGAAGGGAGCTGTTCACACTGATTGAAAACCCACTTAGTCATACACAAATCATACACACAGAAACCCGCACGGACACACACACACACACACACACACACACACACACACACACACACACACACACACACACACACACACACACACACACACACACACACACACACACACACACACACACACACACACACACACACACACACACACACAGACTGATTCAATCCTCCAGCAGTGATTTTCTCTTCTGGTCTGACTGAGTTGATGCATTATCTCATGGTGTTATTATCCCGTTGATAGATCTCACACCCACACACACACACACATGCACACACACACACACACACACGCGCACACACACACACAGGCTTACTTGTGCACAAGCAAATGAAAAAGTGGTGTGTGTGATAAGAAACAGACATGGTGAGCATACAGTTTACTCTTTCGTCGCCTAAAGGAAAGAGAGAGAGAGAGAGAGAGAGAAAAAACGACTGCGCCCGCCGAGTGGGAAAAGACAGGCAAAAACTTTTGGTCTATGACATCATTGACCGCATTACCACTGACCGCAGCCTGAACCTCAAACACCCTCTCTGTACTCTGATCACACCATGGTCTCCCGCTCAAATACCAAACTGCTCCATTGGCATACCAAGGTTCAACCATAGAGATCCTTGGCATGACTGTTAAAGGTTCAACCATAGCGATCTTATACAGTATATATATATATAATTCTATAGTCATTCATATTGGGTAGAACAATGTCGCTAACGGAGATCTCTCACGGAGAGAATAAAATCATCCGGTTACATAACAAAAATGTGTAGCAGTGGGGTTAGGGTTATGGTTAGGGGTGAAGGTGACTTCAAAAGGACATTCTACCCCAAAATGAATATATATCATTTCCACCTCCAGAAATGAATTATTTTAACATATTGGACCATGCATATAGCCTATGCATGGTCCATATTAACATGTATGCTATTAGCAATAACAATGATCACCTGTAGCCCAACTGATGCAGCATAGTAGCTATAAATAAGTAGGCTGAAGCATGGGGTTGCCTATCTGTATTTAACCTACTGGGCTAATTATTAGCCAGATCTCAAATGTGATCTTTTAACTAGTTAGTTTCCTATTGAAGAATTTGATGTCACAAAAAACATGCATAAACAGTTAATATAATGTTGGCCTACCTGTTAGGGTAACTTGGGGTAACCCGCCACCCGAGGTAACACACAGGGACCCTGTACTTCTCACATAAATCACATTGCCACCCCCCCCCCCCCCCCCCCCCCCCCCCCCAAAAAAATCCCTGGTTGCCACTACTCTTGCTAAACAAATAATCAAATCTGTCTCATCATAACTTTTTTAATCACTTTCCCAAAAATATTTTGAGAGAGTGGCATTTTACCCAAAGTTACCCTACAAGTGACCCGTGTTATATTTAGCCCACCTCTCCCCTATACACTCACGGTGAATTGCAGAGCAACTCACTTAACCATGCTGCTGCTACAAACTCTGGGTTTTAAAATGGTGCAGTTTGCGAAATATTTAGGAGTTGAGAAATAAATACATAAGGAATGGAAAGCTGGAAGCACCCTCTTTTTAACAAAGGCCATTAAAACTGCTTTTTTTTTGCGATTGCAAGGAGTGTTGTGCTTGTCAGAATGCATGCTAGCATCCCTATGGCACTCCTAAATTTAATACGTTTTAATATAATATATATATATATTCTATATTAATATATTTATATTGCATAGAACTCACAACAACAAGCCGGTTAGATAAATAGATAAACTATTCTACTATGTGTTTGCAGATTCTTATGTTCATTAGTCGTTTTGTTTGCAGAGGAAAAGTACATGTGGATTGATCTAGCACCTTCAAAGTGCACCTCGTTCTCGGCAGACATATTTTTTCAAGTTCCTTATTTATTGGGCGTGGCGGCAATGATTTTGCCGTGGCGCAACGCCACAGCAAAATGACTTCAGTGGAAACATTATATACATAACTAATATCTAGTGAAGTGTTTCTTGATGTTAGATAAATACGTAATGATCTGGTCATCTGTAGTGCTTCTGAGAAGAGAGCTTAGGCCTGAAGAAGCCCTGTGAGACAGCATACAGGGTCTGTTTCCATCTCCCTCCCTTGATTCCTCTCCTGATTTTGTCATCTTTCAGATGAATAATAACCGCAAAATGACTAAAGCTATTCTCTCATCCTCTCCTCCCTCCCTCGTCTCTCGCAGGCTGTGAGACCGCTCTTCTCTTCCCTATGCGTTCCCGTCGCATCTTCTCATCAGTGACACCAGACCTCCCTCTATCCCTCTCTTCCTTCACCGTGTGCCTGTGGGCCAAGCCCGTCTCCGTCTCCAACAGAACCGTGCTGTTGTCCTACGGAACCAAACGGAACCCCTATGAGATACAGCTCCTTCTTAGCGGAACCAGGGCTCTCTTCACTGTGGGGGGAGAGGCTCACCTGGTGGAGGCACGGGGCGTGGTGAAAGGAGGAGGAGTTTGGACCCACCTTTGTGGGGCTTGGAGCTCTGAGCAAGGCATAGCGTCACTATGGGCTGATGGACACAGAGTGGCACTCACACCCGGGGTGGCCGAGGGCCACATGTTACCCGATGGTGGCTCACTCCAGCTTGGGCAGGAGAAGAACGACCTTGGGCAGGAGAAGAACGGTGGTGTGGTCTCTGGAGGGTCAGGTGGCAGTGAGAGTCAGATGCCTGGGTTTGAGGGAGGCTTCGATGCCAAGTTGGCATTCGCTGGGAAGATGACGGGGGTGAACATGTGGGACCGTGTGCTGACGGAGGAGGAGATATCCCAGCTGGCTTTGCAGGACGGCGAGGGGTGTGAGCAGAGGGGGAATGTAGTTGGGTGGGGCTTGACGGAGATCGTGCCTCACGGGGGTGCTCAGTTCATCAACTAACTCTGATGACGTTTTCATCATCATCATCATCATGGTTTAAATCAACTCTATCAGCGTCATCATCATAATCCTCATCATTTAAAAGAACTATCATCATCTTCATCATCATCATAATCCTCATAATTTAAATGAACTATCATCATCATCTTCATCATCATCATAATCGTCATAATTGAACTAAATGAACTATCATTATCATCATGTATATTAACTATCATCATCATTATCATTATCATTTAAATGAACCATCGTTTTCATCATGTTAATTAACTTTCATAATTTAAATGAACTATCATCATCTTCGTCGTCACCATTATAAACTAACTCTGCTGCCCTAAGACCTGCAGTGCAGAACAGCCCGACTGGCTGAGACTGCAACAACAATGTGAACATGAACAACAACAGCTCTCTTTAATGGCTAAAGAGACTGGAGAAGAATGTGCCCTGTTAGAGGAGTGTTTCCCATTTAGAGAAGCAGTGGTAACACACACACACACACACACACACACACACACACACACACACACACACACACACACACACACACACACACACACACACACACACACACACACACACACACACACACACACACACACACACACACACTCTCTTGGTGAGACGCATTAGTATACATAGTCTAAGGAAGAGAAGTGGAACAAACATCATTTAGCACAGATTTAAAGAGAAAAAAGGAAAGGAAAGAACAGAGGCGAGAGAGACAAAGTGATGCTTTGGGTCGACTGTCCCAAAACCAGTCTGCAAGTGTCATCACTAGATGGCCATGCTAGAGAGGACAACATTGGCTATATCATCAGCAGTATTTTGCAAGTACGTTAGCTGTTTGTTATTAATGGAGTGTTAAGGTTAAGAGGTACGGTAAATGGGAAAGGGTTGAGGATTGGGTTAGTTGTTAAAGTTGGATTTTTGGCAAAAAAAACACTTTACCTTTGTCCTCTTTAGCATGGCTACATAGTGACAACTATCTGCAAGCTGCCATAGGAGGTTTTAATCATTCTATTACCATATAATCTTATGTTTCCGAAAAAAGTTAATATTCTTTCAAGCGTTGTTTCCAACTTTGTATTTATCAAAGTGTTTACATTCATAAGTGACAAACATAATATTTTTGTTGTTTTGTATTTTGCTTAGTTTTCCATACACCCAGAGGGGTTTCCATACACCCAGAGGGCTTTCCATACATTCAGAGGTGTTTCCATACATCCAGAGGGCTTTCCATACATCCAGAGGGGTTTCCATACATCCAGAGGGGTTTCCATACATCCAGAGGGGTTTCCATACATCCAGAGGGGTTTCCATACATCCAGAGGGCTTTCCATACATCCAGAGGGCTTTCCATACATCCAGAGGGGTTTCCATACACCCAGAGGGCTTTCCATACACCCAGAGGGCTTTCCATACACGCAGAGGGGTTTCCATACATTCAGAGGGGTTTCCATACATCCAGAGGGATTTCTTCTCCTTGAAATGGGTGGCAATGGATGATGCAATAAGATTACTTAGTCCCTGTTTGTTTCGCATCTCATTTGAGACAGAAACACTTGATTTGAAAAGTGGAACTGTGGACAATGTTTACAGAATCTGTTACAACGATCTCTGCTCTTTGTTAACGTAGTAGGCAATGTGTATCATATTGTAAATTGTTTTGTGTTTTTGTCAAGAAGTAAAAATGAATGTATTTTGTATATAAATATTTTTGGGCATACAGTATGACTAAAAATGGAGAATAAACGAGAAACGAGAATAAAATGACATGTTAACATTAAGCCTCTGATGCGTTTCTTCCTCAGTAACAGGAAAGACAAGGTGCTCAAGTGTTAGAAGGTCATTTCAATCATCCCAACAACAGTTGCACAGTCGGATGTTTTGAGTGATTATTGCATATTAACTTAATTCAACAGTCTTTCACTTTATTTAGATAGTCCCAATGCATAACTACAGAGGGTTACAAGAGTGTTAATAAATGCACTGAACTTGCTCATCAGCTGATACATAAACTATATATACAAAAGTATGTGGACGTTGAAATATTACTGACATGCTGCAGATAGCCTACATATGGTTTGTCGCGCATCTATAGATGGACAATTTTTTCCCTTTATTTAACTAGGCAAGTCAGTTAAGAACAAATTCTTATTTACAATGACGGCCTATGAACAGTGGGTTAACTGCCTTGTTCTCCCTGTATTTCCCAAAGACAAGGTACTGTATCAGAATATGCTGATTATTAAGCCCGCCCCCTGTTCCATAGCCCAGAGAACGATTAATAAATTACCTCTCTCCTCCCAGCAGCCACCAGTTCAGGAAGTAGGATGATGTAATGTGGTTCGGGTGAGGTCGGGGGATTGAGTTCTGTGTGGACAACCAAACATGTGTGTGTATGTAGGGTATATCTGATAATGAAGTAGGCCTGTGGGATTTACTGTAGTTGCCTGTAAAACCTTAACACTTTGCCCCACTGCTAGCTTCCTTTCTACACCCCCCCCCTCTCTCTCCCCCCACTGCCCCAGTCTTTGAGGTTGAAACACACATATACTGTACACATGTGGATCACACACACACACACACACACACACACACACACACACACACACACACACACACACACACACACACACACACACACACACACACACACACACACACACACACACACACACACACACACACACACAGTGCAAGCTCATTATCTGCTACAGGTAACTGCCAAAATAAAGGAAACACCAAAAGCTTCAATGCACCTTGGTATAGATTCTACAAGTGTCTGGATCTCTATTGGAGGTATACAACACCATTCTTCCACGACACATTCCATCAGCTGGTGTTTTGTTGATGGTGGTGAAAAGCGCCACTCCAGAATCCAATTGGGGTGAGATCTGATGACTGAGACAAACACACACCCTTTAAACCCCCTATGTTCTTTTGAAAGCCCTCTTTCAAAGTCACTGAGATCTCTTCTTCTAGCCATAATAGCCAAAATAATGGTCAACTGGGCATTTTCATATATGACCCTAAGCATGATGGGATTATAATTGCTTAATTAAGTCAGGAACCACACCTGTGTGGAAGCCCCTGCTTTCAATATACATTGTATCCCTCATTTACTCAAGTGTTTCCTTTATTTTGGTAGTTACCTGTATGTCTCAGCACAAACATAGCAGAATAAGCCCAGAGCAGTCAGAGCAGAGGAGCCACCCCAGAGCAACCACCCCAAGACCCCACAACAGATGTACCACATCCCCCTATCAGCAGCTGATCCTAACAGCCTGTGGGCTACAGTACAACATGTAATGACCCTGCTGAACCTCACTCTAGAGCAGTGCTTCAAAGTGTGTCATCTTGAAGCTAAAGTCATTCCTCCTGACCCTTGGCCTTGAACAATTACACTACTTCACATTGGTTACATTAATGTACACAATAAATATTGCTTTTAAGAGAAGATCTATCCCCTAGTATTGCCCCCCCCCCCTCTCTTTCCATCTCTCTCTGTCTCTCTCTCTCTCTCTTTCCATATCTCTCTCTTTATATATATACACTGCTCAAAAAAATAAAGGGAACACTTAAACAACACAATGTAACTCCAAGTCAATCACACTTCTGTGAAATCAAACTGTCCACTTAGGAAGCAACACTGATTGACAATAAATTTCACATGCTGTTGTGCAAATGGAATAGACAAAAGGTGGAAATTATAGGCAATTAGCAAGACACCCCCCAAAACAGGAGTGATTCTGCAGGTGGTGACCACAGACCACTTCTCAGTTCCTATGCTTCCTGGCTGATGTTTTGGTCACTTTTGAATGCTGGCGGTGCTCTCACTCTAGTGGTAGCATGAGACGGAGTCTACAACCCACACAAGTGGCTCAGGTAGTGCAGTTCATCCAGGATGGCACATCAATGCGAACTGTGGCAAAAAGGTTTGCTGTGTCTGTCAGCGTAGTGTCCAGAGCATGCAGGCGCTACCAGGAGACAGGCCAGTACATCAGGAGACGTGGAGGAGGCCATAGGAGGGCAACAACCCAGCAGCAGGACCGCTACCTCCGACTTTGTGCAAGGAGGTGCACTGCCAGCGCCCTGCAAAATGACCTCCAGCAGGCCACAAATGTGCATGTGTCTGCTCAAACGGTCAGAAACAGACTCCATGAGGGTGGTATGAGGGCTCGACGTCCACAGGTGGGGGTTGTGCTTACAGCCCAACACCGTGCAGGACGTTTGGCATTTGCCAGAGAACACCAAGATTGGCAAATTCGCCACTGGCGCCCTGTGCTCTTCACAGATGAAAGCAGGTTCACACTGAGCACATGTGACAGACATGAGAGTCTGGAGACGGCGTGGAGAACGTTCTGCTGCCTGCAACATCCTCCAGCATGACCGTTTTGGCGGTGGGTCAGTCATGGTGTGGGGTGGCATTTCTTTGGGGGGCCGCACAGCCCTCCATGTGCTCGCCAGAGGTAGCCTGACTGCCATTAGGTACCGAGATGAGATCCTCAGACCCCTTGTGAGACCATATGCTGGTGCGGTTGGCCCTGGGTTCCTCCTAATGCAAGACAATGATAGACCTCATGTGGCTGGAGTGTGTCAGCAGTTCCTGCAAGAGGAAGGCATTGATGCTATGGACTGGCCAGCCCGTTCCCCAGACCTGAATCCAATTGAGCACATCTGGGACATCATGTCTCGCTCCATCCACCAACGCCACGTTGCACCACAGACTGTCCAGGAGTTGGCGGATGCTTTAGTCCAGGTCTGGGAGGAGATCCCTCAGGAGACCATCCGCCACCTCATCAGGAGCAGGCCCAGGCGTTGTAGGGAGGTCATACAGGCACGTGGAGGCCACACACACTACTGAGCCTCGTTTTGACTTGTTTTAAGGACATTACATTAAAGTTGGATCAGCCTGTAGTGTGGTTTTCCACTTTAATTTTGAGTGTGACTCCAAATACAGACCTCCATTGGTTGATAAATTTGATTTCCATTGATCATTTTTGTGTGATTTTGTTGTCAGCACATTCAACTATGTAAAGAAAAAGGTATTTAATAAGAATATTTCATTCATTCAGATCTAGGATGTGTTATTTTAGTGTTCCCTTGATTTTTTTGAGCAGTGTATATAAACTTGCTGAAAATGCTATGTACTGCTATGCGTAACACTCGCGGCTCCGTCAAGTGGGATTTGCAATGGCGAATGAACCTCTTTTACGCCAGAGTTTACGACAAAGGCTGGTCTTTGAACGTATAACCATTAAATATTGTTGTTTACCTCAGCTCATTGGCTATCTTCCAAGCTAGATTTCAAGATGATCAGTGGTCATTTGGGCCAAAATAGAGTCAATCAACGATGGACCGGTCCTACCATTGGTGCGCAATGAGGTCATTGATTGGTGTCTTCAAATCGGTTTGTTTCGGTCAATACGTCCCGGGAAAAGAACCATCAAGTATGGTTGTGTTAGTAACAACCAAAGGATTGCAATGAAACCAACCATGACTGGATAAACGTTTGTTTAGTGTGTGTAATTACCACGAACGCTTCGTCCAAAGTTGAATGAGACGGAAATCACAACGCAAGCGGTTTACAAATGGCTATAAAATTTGATTTTATCAAACAAAACGCACATTCACTGTGTAGTTAGGACACTTGGCATTGCCACCAGAGGAAGATCTTCAATGGTAAGCGATTTATTTTATTGTTATTTCTGACTTTTGTGACGCTAATGCTTGGTTGGAAAATGCTAGTAATACTTGTGTGTGCGGGGCGCTGTCCTCAGAAAATCGCATGGTTTGCTTTCGCAGTAAAGCCTTTTTGAAATCTGACACAGCGGCTGGATTAATAAGACGTTCATCTTTTAAATGATGTATTTATAAGAATGTTTAATATAACGAATGGTGTATTTAGAATGTTAGCGCTCTGCAGTTTCACAGGATGTTGGCCTGGTGGGACGTTAGCGTCTCACCTACCCTAGAGAGGTTAATTTATCATTGAATCACAGCCTACTTCGCCAAACAGGTGATTTAACAAGCGCATTCACGAAAAAAGCACCAATGTGTACCTAACCATAAACATCAACGCCTTTCTTAAAATCAATACACAAAGATATATATTCTTAAACCTGCATATTTAGTTAAAATTGCCTGCTGACATTTCTTTTAACTAGGGAAATTGTGTCACTTATCTTGCGTTCTGTGCAACAGAGTCAGGGTATATGCAGCAGTTTGGGCCGTCTGGCTCGTTGCAAACTGTGTGAAGACTATTTCTTCCTAACAAAGACAGCCAACTTCGCCAAACCTGACTCAGTTACAAAAGTTGAAATAAATTATTCTCTCTATTATTATTCTGACATTTCACATTCTTAAAATAAAGTGGCAATCCTAACTGACCTAAGACAGGGAATTTTTACTAGGATTAAATGTCAGGAATTTTGAAAACTGAGTTTAAATGTATTTGGCTAAGGTGTATGTAATCTTCCGACTTCAACTGTATATATACAGTCGTGGCCAAAAGTTTTGAGAATGACACAAATATTAATTTTCACAAAGTCTGCTGCCTCAGTTTGTATGATGGCAATTTGCATATACTCCAGAATGTTATGAAGAGTGATCAGATGAAATGCAATTAATTGCAAAGTCCCTCTTGCCATGCAAATGAACTGAATCCCCAAAAAACATTTCCACTGCATTTCAGCCCTGCCACAATATGACCAGCTGACATCATGTCAGTGATTCTCTCATTAACACAGGTGTGAGTGTTGACGAGGACAAGGCTGGAGATCACTCTGTCATGCTGATTGAGTTCGAATAACAGACTGGAAGCTTCAAAAGGAGGGTGGTGCTTGGAATCATTGTTCTTCCTCTGTCAATCATGGTTACCTGCAAGGAAACACGTGCGTCATCATTGTTTTGCACAAAAAAAGGCTTCACAGGCAAGGATATTGCTGCCAGTAAGATTGCACCTAAATCAACCATTTATCAGATCATCAAGAACTTCAAGGAGAGCGGTTCAATTGTTGGGAAGAAGGCTTCAGGGCACCAAAGAAAGTCCAGCAAGTGCCAGGACCGTCTGCTAAAGTTGATTCAGCTGCGGGATCGGGGCACCAACAGTACAGAGCTTGCTCAGGAATGGCAGCAGGCAGGTGTGAGTGCATCTGCGCGCACAGTGAGGCGAAGACTTTTGGAGGATGGCCTGGTGTCAAGAAGGGCAGCAAAGAAGCCACTTCTCTCCAGGAAAAACATCAGGGACAGACTGATATTCTGCAAAAGGTACAGGAACTGCTGAGGACTGGGTTAAAGTAATTTTCTCTGATGAATCCCCTTTCCGATTGTTTGGGGCATCCGGAAAAAAGCTTGCCCGGAGAAGACAAGGTGAGCGCTACCATCAGTCCTGTGTCATGCCAACAGTAAAGCATCCTGAGACCATTCATGTGTGGAGTTGCTTCTCAGCCAAGGGAGTGGGCTCACTCACAATTTTGCCTAAGAACACAGCCATGAATAAAGAATGGTACCAACACATCCTCCGAGAGCAACTTCTCCCAACCATCCAGGAACAGTTTGGTGATGAACAATGCCTTTTCCGTCATGATGGAGCACCTGGGCATAAGGCAAAAGTGATATCTAAGTGGCTTGGGGAACAAAACATCAATATTTTGGGTCCATGGCCAGGAAACTCCCCAGACCTTAATCCCATTGAGAACTTGTGGTCAATCCTCAAGAGGCGGGTGGACAAACAAAAACCCACAAATTCTGACAAACTCCAAGCATTGATTATGCAAAAATGGGCTGCCATCAGTCAGGATGTGGCCCAGAAGTTAATTGACAGTATGCCAGGGCGGATTGCAGAGGTCTTGAAAAAGAAGTGTCAACACTGCAAATATTGACTCTTTGCATGAACTTCATGTAATTGTCAATAAAAGCCTTCGACACTTATGAAATGCTTGTAATTATACTTCAGTATTCCATAGTAACATCTGACAAAAATATCTAAAGACACTGAAGCAGCAAACTTTGTGGAAATTAATATTTGTGTCATTCTCAAAACTTTTGGCCACGACTGTATATACATTACCAGTCAAAAATTTGAACACACCTACTTATTCAAGAGTTTTTCTTTATTTTTTACTATTTTCTACATTGTAGAATAAGAGTGAAGACATCAAACTATGAAATAACACATATGGAATCATGTAGTAACCAAAAAAGTGTTAAACAAATTAAAATATATTGCCTTGATGACAGCTTTGCATTCTCTCAACCAGTTTCATGAGGTAGTCACCTGGAATGTTTTTCCAACAGTCTTGAAGGAGTTCACACAAATGCTGAGCACTTGTTGGCTGCTTTTCCTTCACTCTACAGTCTTTGACCTAAAGAAAAACCATGGAATGAGTATATGCGTCCAAACTTTTGACTGGTACTGTATATATACAATATTATATATATCCCCATCTCTGTCTCCTAACTAGGCATCTTACTTATCTCCATCTTTGTCTCCCTGTCTCTCTTTCATTGTCTCTTTCAGTCTCTCTCTCCATTCTGATAAATGCTCTATTCCAGCTAAAACAATGGAGAGTCTCTGTTTAATTGAGAGCCAGAGTTTTTGTTTACATATCCCCTTTCTACTCTCCTCTCCCTTTCTCCCTCAACTCTCTCACCACTTCCTGTGCCCTATATGTCTCCCTCTCCCCTCTTCCTCTTTTTCCACCCCCCCGTCCCCGTCCCCCGTCCCTCCTTTCCCAAATATTTGTCCAGAGTAGCAAAGCACACGGTGGATGTGCCAAAAAGTGCTAAATAAAACAGTCGATAAAACTACATTTGATCTTGACGTAGGGTATGTTAAAATGCCTTAAACACAGACAATATACAGCAAATCACCAGCACTAGCTGTCTCACAGCAGCAGGCACCCCAAACCAATAAAACATGAGGCTTAACCATGCCAGTTTTAACTGGGGAGTGTCAAGAGCCATTTCCCAATACGCTGTTATGTAACTGTGTGTGTGTGTGTGTGTGTGTGTGTGTGCGTGCGTGCGTGCGTGCGTGCGTGCATGCGTGCATGCGTGCGTGCGTGCGCATGTGCGTGTGCGTGTGTGTTGGACTGGCCTGTCACCCACTCTCAGCTTTGGACCGTGGCAGCGTATATACTTGAGCCCGGAGAACAGACCCCCCAAAGCAGGAAGTGCCTCAGCTGCCACAACACCACTGAGACTCTCCAGGGCAGGAGTGCAACTGCCTACGCTGCGGGTGAGTGGTCTAGCACAATATGGCTTCCATTAATGCATAAAATCTGGTCAAGGGAAGGACGAAATGGAGGCGGATCATTTCACAAAAGAGGATTAAGTACGTGAGAACATGAAAACAGTTGAACGGTTCGATAAGAGGGGATATGTTTATACTGTACAGGAGTCATTTACCTTAGCACGGCAGTAACTGATTATGTGATGAGTGTTCACAAAATGGCCACAGTGCATTGCATCACCCACACACTAAAGCTGGATGAGGTGAGTTACACAAACACAATGTCATAATGTGTGTGAAGTGTTAGCTGACCTCACAGGCCACGAAGTGTGTGAGCTATTCACATACACGTTCCAGGATCATTTACAGGATAAACAAACGGTTAACCCTGAGTGCTTGATTTCATATGACAGGTCGTGGAGGTTGGAGAGAGGGGCCCCAGGATGGCGGGCAGACATACGTATGCTCCTGAAGGCACGTACACACATACCTATGGATCCTTCTAGTCCCTCTACAACAGGAAAGGTCCTGTTCAAAGGTTCTCCTCCCATGTAGTAGACTACTCACACCCTGCGTCATTAGACCTGTATGAAACACACACGCACACACACACACACACACACACACACACACACACACACACACACACACACACACACACACACACACACACACACACAACTAGATCCTCTATGGTAACCTCTACCACCAGTTATATAAATCAGTTCTATTAATTAAACAGTTATATTAATCATTTATATTACAGTTTTTCCCAATTGTTTACACACTACAATTAGAACTTGAAATGCAATCACCGAAACCTGAAACTTATTAACCAAGTCTGCAAAATTGCAAGCACAATTCCTGCTTTACACTCAGTTAAAAATGTTATATCACACTTTTTGCAAAACACTCCACACAGTTCTCTACATTAGACACAACTTTCACAGTAAAAATCTCTTTAGTCCCTTTAGAAAGCAACGCCAATCACAATGCCAAGCACTATACACCAATTGGCAACACCCACTCCTCACTGGTGTAAACACTAGTTGCTGAATTGTTCACTTAGAAATCAGAGCTTTAACACTAACACTATAAAAAGCCACAGATGAGCTCTCCTGTTCTGGAGGAAAATGGAGGTCAATGGTGAAGTGAGAGCTAAAGGTGAAGGAGTGAGAGGAAGAGGAGGATGAGGACGAGGAAGGACAGTTGTCTCAGATGAGATCAGGGCCTCATTGGTTGACCATGTGCTCAACCATGGATTGAGTATGAGGGAGGCTGGGCAGAGTTCAGCCCAACCTGAGCAGCTACACGGTTGCATCTATCATACATTCAGAAATGAGAACCGGTAAGTTACCTACCATCTACACTATGCGCGTTATGTATGTATACTGTTGTATACTGCAGTCCGACATATCAGTAGGCCTATGTTACACAGTGATTGTTGGCCAATGTTACAGTAACTTCATTTCAAATTGAAAGAAAATGTACACTGCTCAAAAAAATTAAGGGAACACTTAAACAACACAATGTAACTCCAAGTCAATCACACTTCTGTGAAATCAAACTGTCCACTTAGGAAGCAACACTGATTGACAATAAATTTAACATGCTGTTGTGCAAATGGAATAGACAAAAGGTGGAAATTATAGGCAATTAGCAAGACACCCCCAAAAAAAGAGTGATTCTGCAGGTGGTGACCACAGACCACTTCTCAGTTCCTGCTGAGAAGTTCCTGCTTCTCAGTTCCTGCTTCCTGTGGCCTGCTGAAGGTCATTTTGCAGGGCGCTGGCAGTGCACCTCCTTGCACAAAGGTGGAGGTAGCGGTCCTGCTGCTGGGTTGTTGCCCTCCTACGGCCTCCTCCACGTCTCCTGATGTACTGGCCTGTCTCCTGGTAGCGCCTCCATGCTCTGGACACTACGCTGACAGACACAGCAAACCTTTTTGCCACAGCTCGCATTGATGTGCCATCCTGGATGAGCTGCACTACCTGAGCCACTTGTGTGGGTTGTAGACTCCGTCTCATGCTACCACTAGAGTGAGAGCACCGCCAGCATTTAAAAGTGACCAAACACCAGCCAGGAAGCATAGGAACTGAGAAGTGGTCTGTGGTCACCACCTGCAGAATCACTCCTTTTTTGGGGGTGTCTTGCTAATTGCCTATAATTTCCACCTTTTGTCTATTCCATTTGCACAACAGCATGTGACATTTATTGTCAATCAGTGTTGCTTCCTAAGTGGACAGTTTGATTTCACAGAAGTGTGATTGACTTGGAGTTACATTGTGTTGTTTAAGTGTTCCCTTTATTTTTTTGAGCAGTGTATTATTTTTGTTTACTGCAACCAATCATATCATATTTATGGATCTTCTACAGAACTGAGAGACCTCCAGGCCATGGTGGAAGACCCCGGCTGTTCACACCAGAACAGGAGACCACTAATTGTGAACATGGTGGTGGCAAACGATACCATTAGACTATGAAAAATCCAGAAGCACATAATTGCAGACACAATATTCAATAACATTCACCAGGTGGGCTTGTCTACATTGGACCATGTATTACAGCGCAACCGAATCCGGATGAAACAGGTCTACAAGGTGCATTTGAACGAAAGTCAGAGAGGGTTAAAGAACAGCGCTATGAATATGTGCAAGTAAGTACTACACTGTGAATTCACTACCATATCAGCACTGTATAGACACATTGCAGTACTGTAATCCAGTGTATTGTGTCTCACCATATTGACTGCTATATGGTCTATGTCACATATTGTCTTGTTGTCTGTTTCAGAGAGTCTTGGAGCTGGAGGCCGCTGCAATTCAGCACTTTTATATTTACATTGATGAGGCAGGCTTCAACCTATCCAAAAAAATGGAATGGTGTCGTAACATTGTGAATGTCCATGGACAGTGTTGAGGGAATATCACCAGCCAGCAAGGCGTCCTCCATCACCATGCCAACCTTGGTCCCTACAACACCGCCCTTCTCATCGCATTCCTGGACACACTACATGGCATCCTCATTCCAGCCGAGCAGAGGGTTGGACCAGAGCAGCACAGGTATGTTGTCATCTGGGACAACGGGAGTTTCCGCCGCGCTGCTCTGGTCCGCAACTGGTTCATCGATCACCCAGAATTTATTGTTCTATACCTCCCACCATATTCCCCATTCCTAAACCCAATTGAAGAGTTTTTTTCGTCATGGCGATGGAAGGTGTACGACCGCCATCCCCTCGCGCACGCATGCCTCTTCTCCAGACAATGGAAGAAGCATCTGGTGAAGTTGATGTGGGGGCTTTCGGCGGCTGGATCCATCTCTCCAGAAGATTCTTTCCCCGATGTTTAGCCAGGGAGAACATGGCTTGTGATGTAGATGAGGTGCTGGGGCCAGACCAAAATAGGAGGCAGAAGGCCTAATGTCTTTTTTCTTACATTTTGCATGTGTTTTTGTCTTTTTTTGTTTAGAGTTTTGAAAGAATGAGCCACTTTAATTTTTAATTTTTGTACAGAAAACCCTTTTATCTTACTGAATGTTTTTCCTGGTTTTCTCCTGTTGGGTATGGAAAGTGTTACATACAAAACACAAGTGTTCAAAAATACAGCATTTTGGAAATAAATGACAGTTTTTGTTACTGTATTGCATTTGTGTGTGTTTATTTATATATATTTGAGTAGGTATACATTACTGTAACAAACTCTTACAGCCGGTTACAGTGTAACACTGAAAATGCAAAAGACATAACACTACTGATGGGATATTCATAGTAGTGTTTTGTGTTGAGCACATCAGTGTGTTGTTAGTTGGTAGACAGATTTATTCATATGATGGGCGTGTGTGTCATTTTGATCCAAAAAAAAAACATTTTGGAAAGAGATAAAACAGTTTTGATTGCAGTGTTTGCTTTTGCTAGAGATTTCTAGAGTTTTCCATTTTGTGTTTATGGTTTTGTGTTCTGTGTTTAGAGTTTTTGGAAAATAGGCCAAAGATTCAGCAAACGTGTGTAAACAATTGTGGAAAACTGTCATCACTCAGGCTCCACTAGAGGGCTGGGGGGTAAACAGATCCCTAACGAGCAAAACGAATGACGGTCCCTGAGGAAAACCACTAACGAGGTCTAACCATGTTTAAGAGGGTAACCAGGTGCTCCAACTGGGATCCTGGAGGAGGCAACATAATGACAAACCCTAAGGGAGCGTGGAAAAGAGCCCCCTAACTAGGCATCTTACTTAGTGCTCCTCAAAGCTGATGTCCTTAGTACCTATCAGTGATTTATTCCTATGTATGTTTCAGTATGTAATAACCAGCTTCAGAAAAAAAACAGCTTTAGGTTAGCTTATCTTCAAAGTCAGAGCTTATCTACAAAGATATAATGAAAACCATCTGTTCACAGGAAAATGTAGGCTCACTCACTACCATAATAATGCTACTAGTATTACTACTAACACTACTACTCCTATATCTACTAGTTCTACTACTACTACTAACACTACTAATACTACTACTAACACTACTACTACTAACACTACATCTACTAGCTCTACTAATAGTACTACTACTACTACTGCTACTACTACTACTAACACTACTCATGCTACATCTACTAGCTCTACTAATACTACTACTACTACTAACACTACTACATCTACTAGTTCTACTAATACTACTACTACTAACACTACTACATCTACTAGTTCTACTAATACTACTACATCTACTACTACTACTACGATTACTGCTACTGCTACTACTAACCTACATCTACTAACACTACTACTACTAACACTACTACTAATACTACCACTACTACTACCACTACTACTACTACATCTACTAGTTCTACTAATAATACTACTCCTACATCTACTAGTTCTACTACTACTAATATTACTACTACTAACACTACTCCTAACACTACTACTACATCTACTACTACTACTACTAACACTACTACTACTACTACTACTAACACTACTACTGCTACATCTACTAGTTCTACCACTACTAACACTACTAAGACTACTATTACTACTCCTACATCTACTAGTTATACTACTATTACTACTACTACTAGCCCTACATCTACTAGTTCTACTCCTACTACTTACACTACTACTCCTACATCTACTAGTTCTACTACTACTACATCTACTAGTTCTACTACTACTAACACTACTACTCTACTACTCCCACATCTACTAGTTCTACTAACACTACTACTAACACTACTACTACTACTACTAACCTACATCTACTAACACTACTACTACTAACACTACTACTAATACTACCACTACTACTACCACTACTACTACTACATCTACTAGTTCTACTAATAATACTACTCCTACATCTACTAGTTCTACTACTACTAATATTACTACTACTAACACTACTCCTAACACTACTACTACATCTACTACTACTACTACTAACACTACTACTACTACTACTACTAACACTACTACTGCTACATCTACTAGTTCTACCACTACTAACACTACTAAGACTACTATTACTACTCCTACATCTACTAGTTATACTACTATTACTACTACTACTAGCCCTACATCTACTAGTTCTACTCCTACTACTTACACTACTACTCCTACATCTACTAGTTCTACTACTACTACATCTACTAGTTCTACTACTACTAACACTACTACTCTACTACTCCCACATCTACTAGTTCTACTAACACTACTACTAACACTACTACTACTACTACTAACACTACTACTACTAACACTACTACTACTAACACTACTAACACTACTACTCCTACATCTACTAGTTCTACTACTACTAACACTACTACTACTATTCCCACATCTGCTAGTTCTACTAATACTACTACTAACACGACTAACACTAACAACACTACTACTACAACTACTAACAATACTACTACTACTAACACTACTACTAACACTTCTACCACTACTACTCCTACATCTGCTAGTTCTACTAATACGACTAATACTACTACCATTACTACTACTACTACAACTACTAACAATACTACTACAACTACTAACAATACTACTACTACAAACACTACTACTACTAACACTTCTACCACTACTACTCCTACATCTGCTAGTTCTACTAATACGACTAATACTACTACTAACACTACCACCATTCCTACTACTACTACTAACACTACTACTAACAATACTACTACTCCTACTACATCTACTAGTTCTACTAATACCACTACTACTACTACTAATACTACTACTAACACTACCACCACTACTACTACTAACACTACTACTACATATACTAGTACTACTACTAGTAACACTACTACTACTACTAACACTACCATTTCCACAACTACTACTACTACTAACACTACTACTACTACCATTACTACTACTACTACTAACACTACTACTCCTACTGCATCTACTAGTTCTACTAATACTACTAACACTACTGCTACTACTAACACTACTACTACCAACACTACTACCACTACTACTACTACTACAAACACTACTAATACTACTACTACTAACAATACTACTACTACTACAAACAATACTACTACTACTACTAACAACACTACTAACACTACTACAAACACTACCACTACTACTACTACTAACACAACTAATACTAACACTTCTACTAACACTACTACTAACAATAATACTACTACTACAAACATTACTATTACTACTAACAATACTACTACTACTACTACTACAAACACTACTACTACTACTACTACTACTACTAACACCACTACTAACACTACCACTACTAATACCACTACTACTACTACTAACATCACTACTGACAATACTACTACTACTACTACTACAAACACTACCACTACTACTACTAACACTACTACTACTACAAACACTACTACTACTACAAACACTACTACTACTACAAACACTACTACTACTATAAACACGACTACTACTAACAATACTACTACTACTACTACAAACACTACTACTACTACTACTAACACCACTAACACTACTACTACTACAAACACTGCTACCACCACTAACACTACTAATACTACTACTAGTACTACTACTACTAACAATACCACTACTACTAACACTAACACTAACACTACTACTGGAACTAACACTACTACATCTACTAGTACTACTACTCCTATGGCTGTCAGCATAGGATAACCCTTTTTGGTTCCAGTGGAGAACCCTTTTTGGTTCGAGGTATAACCCTTTTTGGTTTCAGTGGAAAAGATTCTACATGGAACCCCAAAAGGTTCTACCTGGAACCAAAAAGGGTTCTTCAAAGGATTATCCTATGGGGACAGCTGAAGAACCCTTTTAGGTTCTAGAGAGCACCTTTTTTTCTAAGATTGTACCTCTTCAGGCCTCCAGGGTGTCGCAGAGGTCTAAGGCACTGCATCGCAGTGCTAAAGGCATCACAACAGATCTGGGTTTGATCCCAGGCTGTATCGCAGCCGGCCGCGACCGGGAGACCCATGAGACGGCGTACAACTGGCCGAGCATCGTCCGGGTTAGGGGAGGGTTTGGCCAGTTGGACGGTGTTTCCTCCAACACATTGGCATCCGGGTTAAGTGGGCAGCGTGTCAAGAAGCAGTGTGGCTTGGCAGGGTCGTGTTTCAGAGGACGCACGGCTCTCGACCTTTGCCTCTCCCGAGTCCATATGGGAGTTGCAGCAGTGGGACAAGACTGTAACTACTAATTGGATGTCACTAAAAAAGAAAAAAAAATGGTGTACCTCTTCGGTTTTATCAGTAGAGTGTAGTCCACTGGCTGACCCCAACCCAAAAGTATAATAAAAACATTCATATGAACCTGCACAAACAGTCTAAATGAGACTGGACCGCTCCGGTCCTTATGAAAACCTCCACTAGCCCTCTAACACACACACACACACACACACACACACACACACACACACACACACACACACACACACACACACACACACACACACACACACACACACACACACACACACACACACACACACACACACACACCTCCCTGACTCTCTCTCCTGAGTCTTATATAGGGAGTAATGGCTACAGCACTGCTGGGAGATCCTTATCTGTCCAGGGCAATGGGGCCCGGGCTACACAGCCTGTTTAGAGCCTGTCCAGCTCTGAAACATGAGGCAGCTGTAGCCAAGGGTGGGCCTGTAAACCTAAGCCACAGATCTGAGGGCCACTTAAGAGTGATCCCCTCAGCTCGAACCCACAGTCAGGCTGGAAGCCATGACGGAAATGAAAGGGCTTAACAAGGCAAGTGAGACATGACACAAACTGATCGTCTCTTTCAACTGCCTCCTCTGATAATATTTTACTCCGCACTTCCTGAATACATAAATAAAACACACATCATGAAACCTATGACTGAATTGAGTATTGGGCAAGGAATGAAGAAACAGACACCAGTCTGTCTTTTTAAACTGATCTCAGCCAAGATCCTCTGATCAGGAACACTGATACCCTGTCAGATGATTTAACATAGGGGAGGCTTCCCTTTAACAAAACAGAAACCATCACATCCCTCTATGGTTGTGGAACATGTCTATCTGTAAGTGTGTATTACTAAATGTGTGTGTGTATACAGTATGTGTGTGTGTGTGTGTGTGTGTGTGTGTGTGTGTGTGTGTGTGTGTGTGTGTGTGTGTGTGTGTGTGTGTGTGTGTGTGTGTGTGTGTGTGTGTGTGTGTGTGTGTGTGTGTGTGTGTGTGTGTGAGAGAGCGCGGGCGTGTGTGTGTATGTGTCTGTGTGTGTGTCCTACCTCCCAGCATGCTGCAGGTGATATCCCTTCTCTCTGTGTGTGTGTGTGTGAGCATGGAAGTGTGTGTATGTGTCCGTGGGTGCGTGTCCTACCTCCCAGCACGCTGCAGGTAATAGCCTCTGTGTGTGTGTGTGTGTGTGTGTGTGTGTGTGTGTGTGTGTGTGTGTGTGTGTCTGTGTGCAAGTGTGCGAGTGTGCGAGTGTGTGTGTGTCCGTGTGTGTGTGTATGTGTCCGTGTGTGTGTGTGTCCTACCTCCCAGCACGCTGCAAGTGATAGCCTCTGTGTGTTCTGCCAGTAGTTCAGCCTTAGCCATGGCAGCCAGAGAGAGATAACTGGACATGTTTCTACTGAGCTCTCTGTTGCCTCTCTGTAGAAACCTCACTGCCACCGGCACTGCTAGAGCCATCACTGGGGGACGACTGTAGTTCTGTAGGAGGGAGAGACAGGGAGAAGAGAGACAAAGACACAGAGAGATTGTGTGAGAGAGACAGAGATTTATGTGTGTGTGTGTGTGTGTGTGTGTGTGTGTGTGTGTGTGTGTGTGTGTGTGTGTGTGTGTGTGTGTGTGTGTGTGTGTGTGTGTGTGTGTGTGTGTGTGTGTGTGTGTGTGTGCGTGCGTGCGTGAGTGCGTGCGTGCGTGCGTGCGTGCGTGCGTGCGAGAAAGAGAGAGCGAGAGAGAATTGAGGCCCAGACAAATTGAGGCTGTTCTGATGGCAAAAGGGGTGGGTGGGCGGGTGCAACTCAATTTTAGGAAGGTGTTCCTAATGTTTGATATACTCAGTGTATATTCACTCATGTACCCAATTATATAATGTGGCCCCGGGCCCCTTTTATAACAGCTCTAGTTTATACCATGCCACAGTGTCGGCATGTAGGTACCACACTCCAATCAACTGGGCCATTAGAACCACTGTATCTGAGTAACAATAACAGATCAGAATGTGCTGATCAGAATAATGTATTAGAGTAGACCATAGACGTTCTCACCAGTTACGTCACAGATCTCAAACATGTATGATGTGTGTGTGTGTGTGTGTGTCCATCCTATTAATGGCCTACAGTATATGGACCCTTAGTGATGCACATTGACAATTTAAGGGAACAGGGAACAGAACAGAACTTTAATTTAAGGGAACAGAACAGAATAGAATAGAATAGAACAGAATAGAATAGAACAGAATAGAATAGAGGAGAACAGAACAGAATAGAATAGAACAGAATAGAATAGAACAGAATAGAATAGAGGAGAACAGAATAGAATAGAACAGAATAGAATAGAGGAGAACAGAATAGAATAGAATAGAACAGAATAGAACAGAATAGAATAGAGGAGAACAGAATAGAATAGAATAGAACAGAATAGAATAGAACAGAATAGAGGAGAACAGAATAGAATAGAACAGAACAGAATAGAATAGAGGAGAACAGAATAGAATAGAATAGAACAGAATAGAACAGAACAGAATAGAATAGAGGAGAACAGAATAGAATAGAACAGAATAGAATAGAGGAGAACAGAATAGAATAGAATAGAACAGAATAGAACAGAATAGAATAGAATAGAGGAGAACAGAAAAGAATAGAACAGAATAGAATAGAACAGAATAGAGGAGAACAGAATAGAATAGAACAGAACAGAATAGAATAGAGGAGAACAGAATAGAATAGAACAGAATAGAATAGAACAGAATAGAATAGAGGAGAACAGAATAGAATAGAACAGAATAGAATAGAACAGAATAGAATAGAACAGAATAGAGGAGAACAGAACAGATTAGAATAGAACAGAATAGAATAGAACAGAATAGAATAGAGGTGAACAGAATAGAATAGAATAGAACAGAACAGAATAGAGGAGAACAGAACAGATTAGAATAGAACAGAACAGAACAGAATGGAGGATAAACAGATGGCTCTCTTTACTTAAAGACTAATTTCTGAGCTCAAGGAGAGAGTGTATGTTTCTCTGCATGTAGACAGTGGTGTCCCAAGGCCTAATTTAACATCCACTAGCGCCCCCAAAGGGATGGTTTGGGAACATTTAGAAGGGCTAGAAATTAGCAAAAGTACTATCCAACTGCTCTCCTGAAGATCTACATTGTATCCAGACTTTTAAAAATCAGTTGTGTTAATGCTGGGCAGAAACAAGAGTCCTATGGTCTGAAGGTGACCAAAACCCGATTTGGTGACCACTGAGTTAGTGCTACTATCTTCTATCACCATAAGACAAACACTGAAACTTACCCAAACAACTATACTATACTCTAACAGAAAACAACTATACTATACTCTAAAACACATTGGTGCTGTATCATTAGAGCTGATGAGCTACAGTACAGTGTTGTTATAAGGGTATAAGGGTCTAAACTCATATTTATGACCAGAGAAGTGTCATACTTCTGTACTTCCAGCAGGTGGCAGTGCAGGCAAGGCTTTCTCTCTGCACATCCAAGAGTCTTACTAAAAACAACAGCACAGTCCTCTCTGTTGATATGAGGAATCAACACAAACACACATGCTAAACACACACTCACAGACACACACGCACACACACACACACTCACACAAACATACAAACACACACACACACACGCAAACACACACACTCACGCACACACGCAAACACACACACTCACGCACACACACACACACACCAACACTCACACACACTCACGCACACTCACACGCAAACACACACACTCACACAAACACGCAAACACACACACTCACACGCACGCACACACTCACACACACACAAACACGCTCACACACTCACACACTCACACACTCACACACTCACACACTCACACACTCACACACTCACACACTCACACACTCACACACTCACACACTCACACACACACACAGATGCACAACACAGCACAGCACATGCACAGTCCTATTAGAGTGAGTCACTGTAATTTCAGGCTGCTCTCAGATCAAAGGAGCTCATCCAGAGACTCAGAGGAGTTCAGTCATCAGACTCAAACTCCAGAACAGACAAGGAGCTCACTAAGGAAGACTAACCAGACATGGAGCTCACTAAGGAAGACTAACCAGACATGGAGCTCACTAAGGAAGACTAACCAGACATGGAGCTCACTAAGGAAGACTAACCAGACATGGAGCTCACTAAGGAAGACTAACCAGACATGGAGCTCACTAAGGAAGACTAACCAGACATGGAGCTCACTAAGGAAGACTAACCAGACATGAAGCTCACTAAGGAAGACTAACCAGACATGGAGCTCACTAAGGAAGACAAACAAGACATGGAGCTCACTAAGGAAGACTAACCAGACATGGAGCTCACTAAGGAAGACTAACCAGACATGAACCTCACTAAGGAAGACTAACCAGACATGAAGCTCACTAAGGAAGACTAACCAGACATGGAGCTCACTAAGGAAGACTAACCAGACATGGAGCTCACTAAGGAAGACTAACCAGACATGGAGCTCACTAAGGAAGACTAACCAGACATGGAGCTCACTAAGGAAGACTAGCCAGACATGAAGCTCACTAAGGAAGAATAACCAGACATGGAGCTCACTAAGGAAGACTAACCAGACAAGGAGCTCACTAAGGAAGGCTAACCAGACATGGAGCTCACTAAGGAAGACTAACCAGACATGGAGCTCACTAAGGAAGACTAACCAGACATGGAGCTCACTAAGGAAGACTAACCAGACATGGAGCTCACTAAGGAAGACTAACCAGACATGAAGCTCACTAAGGAAGACTAACCAGACATGGAGCTCACTAAGGAAGACTAACCAGACATGGAGCTCACTAAGGAAGACTAACCAGACATGGAGCTCACTAAGGAAGACTAACCAGACATGGAGCTCACTAAGGAAGACTAACCAGACATGGAGCTCACTAAGGAAGACTAACCAGACATGGAGCTCACTAAGGAAGACTAACCAGACATGGAGCTCACTAAGGAAGACAATTTCAATTTAAGGGCTTTATTGGCATGGGAAACATATGTTAACATTGTCAAAGCAAGTAGATAATAAACAAAAGTGAAATAAACAATAAAAATAAACAGCAAACATTACACTCACACAATTTCAGAAAGAATAAAGACATTACAAATATTCATATTATGTGCAAATATAAATAAATATGTGCAAATATCTCTCTTTCTCTCTATCTCTCTATCTCTCTCTCACTGTGTTTGCAACTGTTGTTCTGTGTGTCAGAGTGAAAGTGTGTTTGTTTTTGAGACTGGGGTGTGAACAAGAGTGCATTTGTGATTGTACAGTTGTCTGGGGCTGCGTGTGTGTGTGTAAGTGTGAGTTTCTTTGCGTGCGAATTTATGTGTATGAGTGTATGTGTGTGTGTGAGTGTTTGCAGAACCACTAGAACCCGATGAGCGCGCATGCGTGCGTGCGTGCGTGGGTGGGTGGGTGCGTGCGTGCGTGCGTGTAGTGTACCTGCAGAATACAGCTGGTGATGTCGGAGGCTATCTTGGCATGGGGTGTGTCTTCGTCTTTACCCTGGGGGGTGAGGTTGTGTTCCAGACAGGACTCCCACAGACCCACTAGTGCCCCACCATGGCGCTCGATGGACCGTGTCTCCCTGATCGCCGTGGTGATACGCGTGATGCAGATCTCCACCACAGCCTGGTCATTGTCATTGGTCAGGTAGTCCTGCAGTCAGCAAATCAGAGGGGAGACGAGTCCGGATCAGCCAATCATGATCAAGGAACAATGAGGAAAGAGCATGCTTGTTTTTAATATGGTTTCAAATGCAGTCAACCTGAAAGCTATCTAACACATGTTGGGTACTAACTTCTAAACTTGAAATATGAAATATCCTCATTCATGTTATAATATCAGAACCGAGGGTTTGGAATTCTACTGAGTGAGAGAGGGGGATTACAGGAAGTTCACATGCTGTCAGAACATGTTATTGTTACACATCAGGTATCCTATGGCGAGGAGAAGGGTTAATATCTGGTACAAGTCAACAGGACAGCCGTGAGCTGGGGATGAGTGAGGAATTTGGGCCAAGGTCATCTCAGATGAAGTGAGAAAGAACAGGCATCGCTAAAATCCTGTCTAGCAACAGAGATGTGTTGGCTATCCAGATGTGTAAGGAGGAGACTCGGCATGGGAGGAAGGTATAAATATATGGGCTTGTGTAAATATGTCTTTGTCTTATGCAGCTGTGAGACCCAGTAGGTGAATACACTTGGTTTGAGCTTCACTAGTCATCTGTGAGTTTTACTCTATTTAGGAATCTAACACACAGACCCAAATCTCAAGGCTGCAATACCTTTTGGTCTTAGCTTTCCCTTGACACTCAAATGATCAAAGGAAAAATACTCTTGACTTTTTCCATGTTGAGGTGGAAATGTTCAGATATTCAAACTATGGCCCCATCTAGACAGTGTCTGAATAAGCTGTTGGGTTAGATTGTTCCACAGACTCTTTCATTCTTTAGTTAAATGATGACTGAGAGACTGTGTTGGATGGGAAATGAGGACATGTGGGCCCTGGAGTGATGAGAATCATATCATATCTGTTATCCCAGGGAACAGTCCCAAGAGACACACCTGCCATAAGCTGCTATCCCAATGGGAGTGTGCAGTCAGCATGGAAATGACAGGTGTGTTGGGTGAGGTGATGCCATGTCTGCGTGTATGTGTGTGTGTGTGTGTGTGTGTGTGTGTGTGTGTGTGTGTGTGTGTGTGTGTGTGTGTGTGTGTGTGTGTGTGTGTGTGTGTGTGTGTGTGTGTGTGTGTGTGTGTGTGTCTGCACGTGGCTTCGCATGTGTGCATGTTTGTGTGCTTGCATAGGCAACTCACAGAAGAGCAATAGATAGCTTGGACCTCTAGTGACTCAAAGAGACAGTCATCTATTTGTGTGTGCATGGATGCGTGTGTATAGGTGCATGGGTGTGTGTGAGTGAGTGTGTGTGTTGGTGTGTTTGTGTGCTTGTATACTCACAGGAGAGCAGGAGATAGCCTTGATTTCCTCCAGGGCCTGTGAGAGACAGTCCTCTATCTCAGAGTCCTCCAGGGAGAAGAGGTCTCCAGCCCGGGACAGGTCCCTCTTGCCCAGCACCAGGGCAAACAGTTGGTGCATGGTGTCTGCTACACATCAGACCCCTGAGAGAGAAAGAGAGGAAGAGAGAGAGGGAGAGGGAGAGAGAGAGAGACAGAGAGAGAAAGAAAAGCAAAGGAAGAATGAAAGAAGGGGGCTCTTAATAACGAGTTATCAGCGTCTCCTGTTTTAATATGTAGAGTGTAGGCGAGAGAGAGAGCCATGTAGGTGTAATCCTCTCCCCTGTAGTTCTACAGGTGTGGTTAATGAAGTTAATCTGTGACCAGTGTATCTCCCCACCACACTAATATGTGACACTTTATGGAGCGCTCCACCGACACTCACAGCTGTACACTGCCTCCCGAGGACAAACACCACCACATATCAGCACAGCAGAGGAAACGGCTGCATGAATGAATGTGTGGGAAGCTCCCAGGAGCGGTGAGATTCCTCATTTAAAAAGGTAACCATTTACCCCCCTCACCTGGGCTCCTCCGGCCCTCTCTGGAAATATTAACACTCAGAGAGGTACAAAGAGGGGTAACCATATTCAGCTTTACTGTACACACATGGGTCAGGGACAATTGATTATTGATTATTCTGACTGTGTGTTATCAGACACGGACGCAAGAACACACACAAACAGTAATATACACTGAACAAAAATATAAACGCAACATGTAAAGTGTTGGCCCATATTTCATGAGCTGAAATAAAAGATCCCAGAAATGTTCCATTCGCACAAAAAGCTTATTTCGCTCCCTGTTAGTGAGCATTTCTCCTTTGCCAAGATAACCCATCCACCTGACAGGTGTGGCATATCAAGAAGTTGATTAAACAGCATGCGCATTACACAGGTGCACCTTGTGCTGGGGGCAATAAAAGGCTACTCTAAAATGTGCCGTTTTGTCACACAACACAATGCCACAGAAGTTTTGAGGGAGCGTGCAATTGGCGTTCTGACTGCAGGAATGTCCAACAAAGCTGTTCCCAGATAATTTAATGTTAATTTCTCTACCATAAACCAATGTCATTTTAGAGAATTTGGCAGTATGTCGAGCTGGCCTCACAACCGCAGACCACGCCAGCCCAGGACCTTCACATCCGGTTTCTTCACCTGCAGGATCGTCAGGAGATCGGGAGTTGCTGAGGAGAATTTATGTCTGTACTAAAGCCCTTTTATGGGGATAAACCGGCTCCACAGTGAGTGGGCCTGGCTCCCAATGGTTGGGCCTATGCCCTCCCAAGCCCACCCATGGCTACGCCCCTGCCCAGTCATGTGAAATCCATCGATTAGGGTCTAATGTATTCATTTTAATTGACTGATTTCCTTCTATGAACTGTAACTCAGCAAAATCTTAGAAATTGTTGCATGTTTCGTTTCGATTTTTGTTCAGTATAAATGACTTTTTTGGCACAATTTCTGAAATCCTCTGTTGAGTGTTTTACTACATTGAAGAGCTAATGTGGAGGAGACTACAGTTCACCATCAAACCCAATTCCTGCCCACAGAGTCCATGGCAACACATCGCTGGGATACGGAGGCGGGAATGCTCATTGGCTTATGCCAGTTCTGAATCCAAACAACCACACAGCCATCAACACAGAGGGATGGGGTTGGCTTTATCTCTCCTGGCAGTAAGGCTGGATACAACTTGATATGGGACAATCACTATAGGTTTCAAATGAGATATTTCACTGTGACACTGACACCATTAGAGTACCATTAATCAAAGTGTATTTTATCACCTGTGATGAGAGTAGGTGTGTGGAAAGGGGAAAGAGAGAGAGAGAATTAACCAAAAAACAGAGCAAACTGGAATGCTATTTGGACCTAAACACAGTACACACTGGCAGAATCCCTGGCCACTGTGACTGACCCAAAATTAAGGAAAGCTTTGAATATGTACAGACTCAGTGAGCATAGCCTTGCTATTGAGAGGCCACCATAGGCAGACCTGGCTCTCAAGAGAAGACAGGCTATGTGCACACTGCCCACAAAATGAGGTGGAAACTGAGCTGCACTTCCTAACCACCTGTCAAATGTATGACCATATTAGAGACTCATATTTCACTCAGATTACACAGACCCCAAAATAATTTGAAAACAAATCAAATTTTTATGAACTCCCAAAAGGGTGAAATACCACAGTGTTCAATCACAGCAGCAAGATTTGTGATCTGTTGCCACAAGAAAAGGGTAACTAGTGAAGAACTAACAACATTGTACACTACCGGTCAAAAGTTTTAAAACACCTACTCATTCAATGATTTTTCTATATTTTTACTATTTTCTAAATTGGCAAAGGGAGAATCTCAAATATAAAATTTTGTTTTGTTTAACACTTTTTTGGTTACTACATGATTACATATGTGTTATTTCATAGATGTGATGTCTTCACTATTATTCTACAATGTACAAAATAGTAAAAATAAAGAAAAACCCTTGAATGAGTAGGTGTTCTAAAACTTTTGACCGGTAGTGTACATACAAACCATATTTACGTTTATTTATTTTCCCTTTTGTATTACAACACATTGTTACAACACTGTACATAGCCATAATATTACATTTGAAATGTCTCTTTCTTTTGAAACTTTTGTGAGTGTAATGTTTACTTCTCATTTCTGATTGTTTATATCACTTTTGTTTATTATGTATTTCACTTGCATTGGCAATGTGAACATATGATTCCCATGCCAATAAAGCCCTTGGAATTGAACTGAAAATTGAGAGAGAGAGAGACAAACAGACAGACAGACAGAACGAGAGAAAGAGACAGAGAGAGAGAGAGGTGGAAGGAAGGATAGGGAGAGAGAGAGAGAGAGAGAGAGAGATGGAATGAAGGATAGAGAGAGAGAGAGAGAGAGAGAGAGAGAGAGAGAGAGAGAGAGATGGAATGAAGGATAGAGAGAGAGAAAGAGAGAGAGAGAGAGAGAGAGAGAGAAAACAGAGAGAGAGAGAGAGAGAGAGACAGAGAGAGAAAGAGAGACAGAGAGAGAGAGAAAACAGAGAGAGAGAGACAGAGAGAGAAAGAGAGACAGAGAGAAAGAGAGAAAACAGAGAGAGAGAGAGAGACAGAGAGAGAAAGAGAGACAGAGAGAAAGAGAGAGAAAACAGAGAGAGAGAGAGACAGAGAGAAAGAGAGACAGAGAGAAAGAGAGAGAAAACAGAGAGAGAGAGAGACAGAGAGAGAAAGAGAGGTGAGAGAGGTGGATAGTATTTCAGTGTCCTGAATTCCTGGTGTAACCTGCAGACCCCTCACACACTGAGCTTCCATTATTCCACCTGAATGCCTTCAGTCTGCACTAGGTCCACACACGCACACACACACACACACACACACACACACACACACACACACACACACACACACACACACACACACACACACACACACACACACACACACACACACACACACACACACACACACACACACAATGTGTGCGGTGTGACTGAAATAGTTCTGCCAGTTCTGCCAGCAGCTTCTGCCTCTGATCTCCAAACTCTGCTTTAGTTTGGGAGTTAAGTCCCAGAATCACACAGTCCCAGACTATAACACACAGCCCCAGAGTTTAACACACAGCCCCAGAGTATAACACACAGCCCCAGAGTATAACACACAGCCCCAGAGTATAACACACAGTCCCAGAGTATAACACACAGTCCCAGACTATAATACACAGCCCTAGACTATAACACACAGCCCCAGACCATAACACACACCCCAGACCATAACACACAGCCCCAGACCATAACACACAGCCCCAGACTATAACACATAGCCCCAGACTATAACACACAGCCCCAGACTATAACACACAGCCCCAGACTATAACACACAGCCCCAGACTATAACACACAGCCCCAGACCATAATACACAGCCCCAGACTATAACACACAGCCCCAGACTATAACACACAGCACTAGACTATAACATACAGCCCCAGACCATAACACACAGCCACAGAGTATAACACAAAGCCCCAGACTATAACACACAGCCCCAGACTATAACACACAGCCACAGAGTATAACACAAAGCCCCAGACTATAACACACAGCCACAGAACTCATCACACACTTGTATATTTGGTACAGTATAATTGAAATATCCCACATAAGAAACAACATGGTTGTCTGGTATTTGTGTGTTGTGGTTGACCAGTCAGTTCTTTGTGTGTAAGAGCAGGCCTGAGGAATTCACCTCTTAAACAATCAGCTAGTTACTATTAATCACCCGGCTACAGATCAGCAAGCTCAGGAATGCAGCCTTTAAACACACAGACTCAAACACATACTGAGACATGTGTGAAAGAGAGGCTGGACACAGGCAGGTGACTGTGCATTAGCTCCAGAGGGACCCTTGCGTGCTCCCCAGCCCTAGTCCAGAGAAAGAGCTCCTGAGTGGGGCACTAGGTGAGGGGTGACGGGGAACTGGAGGTCTGGCGCTAGGGTAGGGGGTATGTCAGGACAAGAGAGAGAGAGTGAGACAGACAGACACAGACAGACGGACAGACGGACAGAGGGACAGACAGACAGACAGACAGACAGACAGACAGACAGACAGAGAGAGAGAAAGAACACTGGTCCTTTTGTGTGCTCTACAAGTGCCCCCCCCCCCCCCCCCCCCCCCCATCTCTGTCTCAGTGCTCACTCAGCCCTGTCTCTGTGTGATATGCACCTGCTGAATAACATCTTTATGTTATAACATAACATCCCTTTCCTTCTCTACCATCCATAGACAGGAAAGAGCGGAAATAATGGTTAGTTGACATGTTTATCTCCTGCACAGAGAGGACAGTGCCTGTTTGGTAATAATGTCTAGTTGACATGTTTATCTCCTGCACAGAGAGGACAGTGACTGTTTGGTAATAATGTCTAGTTGACATGTTTTATCTCCTGCATGTTTTCACATTGACTAATGTATGTTGTCTCAGTAAGTCCTATAACAGGAATGTGTGCTTGTGCATGTGGGAAGAATATCACATCCTGGTATACTGGCATCAGAACAGGGCAGAACGCTGCCTGGGGTCTACACACACACACACACACACACACACACACACACACACACACACACACACACACACACACACACTCTTAGTTATGCACATAATTACGGCGTGGCTTTGTGATATGGGGCAGCAAGAGAGGGGGATGAGGGAGAGAGCTTAGATTCTATTCCAGGGAATGTTTACAAGGAGTGTTTGAATTCCAGAATTCACTCAACTAAAAGACCAAACGAAACCAGATAAATATTCACTTTCCCACCCTTTGAATAGCTCTACTGTTAATCACCGTAGGATCAGAATGGCAGAGCTCCACCTGTGTGACTGTTTTGCATGTTATTTTGGCATAACATGTTTTTGCCGATTGCTTACACACTGAAAGTGAATACTTAGACAAAAGCATCAAAACCTTGACTTTTGTAACCATCCCTTAAACAAAGGCACCAAAAGTACAAACACATTTTCTGCTTTGCACTTAGTTTGCAATTCTGCAACACACCTTGCAAAACACTACACACTGTTTCTTACATTTGACACTTCGTTCAATAACGAAATCTCTTGCAATCATTGGGAAAACACTTTTATTCAAAATTCAAAACATACCTGAAATTGGCAGCACACACACACACACACACACACACACACACACACACACACACACACACACACACACACACATTAAAACACTTATACAGTAATTGAACACCAATTAGTCTGAGCCTTACCACTACAAATAGACCTCAGGTAAGATCACCTCTTTTGTGAAAACTATGCAAACATGGAGGCAGTGAGAGTGAGAGCGAGAGGAAGAGGAGTAGGAGGAGGACGAGGACAAGAACAAAGAAGGGGACCAGGCAATAGACAGAGACGTATTTCCGACGACATTAGGGCCACTTTGGTGGACCATGTCATAAATCATGGCCTGACAATGAGGGAGGCTGGGCAGAGCGTCCAGCCCAACCTGAGTCGCCACACGGTAGCATCCATAATACAGACATTTAGACTGGAGAACAGGTATGTCTTCAGCTTTCTACACTAGTCTGTACCTATGTAACTGTTGCACATCATTCTGCATCACAGTACATTACAATGTAGTCCTACAATATTATGTCTATGCTCCTCATTGGGGGAAAAAAATGTGGTATAGTGCTGTGAAGTACATGTAATACAGTTTTGATGTTACTGTGTACAGTATGACAGTACAGTACGTAAAAAAGAACCTAACCAATGACATCACAGACAGTTCTGTGGGGGCACGTGCCTTGTCTGTAGCTTGTAGTTTTACTGAATGTGTCTCACCCAACCCACCCCCCCACTCCCAACCCCATCCTTGTGTAAAAATGTAGACATTGTAGTCCTGTGTTTTGAGTTACGCCATATTCACGGTACAGTGTGTTTGCATTTTCTGTTACAGAGAGTCTCAACTTTGATGCAGCTGCAAAGCCTCATAAGTTAATTTTCATTGATGAAGCTGGATTCAATTTAGCTAAAATCAGGAGTCGGGGCCGAAATGATATAGGACAAAGAACCGTTGTGAATGTCCCTGGGCAGCGCGAGTGGAAATATCACCTTTTGTGTCGCCATTATTCTGCAAGGAGTTCTCCATCACCATGCCACCCTTGGTACCTACAATACTGCAACACATAATCATATGTCTGGATGCACTACATAATGCAGCTGTACAGGACGGTCCAGAGCAGCACAGGTTTGTTGTCATCTGGGATAATGTTGGTTTACACCGGGCTGCTCTGGTCAGGGACTGGTTCACCAACCACAACCACTTCACAGTTGTATTCTTACCCCCTTACTCCCCATTTCTCAATCCGTTTGAGGAATTATTTCCTTCTTGGCGTTGGAAAGTGTATGACCGCCAACCACATGCCCGCCTGCCTCTATTGCAAGCAATGGAAGAGGCATGCGGAGACATTGAGATGGGATCAGTCCAGGGTTGGATACGGCAATGCGATATTTTCCCCGTTGCCTAGCTAGGGATGACATTGCTTGTAATGTGGATGAGGTGATGTGGCCAGACCCTAACAGAAGACGGGACCCCATAAACCATCCAACCCATCCTTTACAATCCCTTACAATACTATTTTTTATTTACCATTGCACTGTACTTTTACTGTAATTATTTTTGTTTACATACAGTAACATTTTGTATTGAGTACTGTAATTCTACTTTTCTTTGTGTTTTAGGTTGTTGTAAAAACCTGCAATGGCAAAAAAAATAAGCTGTATATTTTTTTTCGGAAACCTTTCTATTTTTGTGTTAATTGAAATGTGAGTAGATGTACTGTACTGGAACAATATTTCACAGAAGCTTTTATGAGAAAATTAAAAAAGGTATACAAAGTACTAAAGACAGACAGTGTTTTGTATGAAGTACATACAAAGTACGAAAGACAGACAGTGTTTTGTATAAAGTACATCAGTGTTTTGCTGCTTTGAAAGAGTAATTCAAATGGTGTATGTGTGTATCATTTTTTTTTGCAAAAATGCAATTTTGAAAAAGGATTGTTAGGTTTTGATGGCAGTTTCATTTTGCCGTAGAAGTGAGATATTTATCTCCAAGTGTTGTGTGTAGAGTTTTGACACAATAAGCCAAATTCCGCAACAAGTGTGTAAAGCACTTGTTGTAACTGATTGTGTGAGTCTCATTAATAACTAAAGACAAAGTCACTGAGAATAGATCTCCTGAGGGCTATCCTGACAATAGCAGCATCGCAGGACGAATGAATAGAAGGAAAGCTATTTTTAAAAGCGCTGCAGAACTGCACGAGTGGACAACCATGGGAGTGTTTGTGTGTTTGTGTTTGTGTGTGTGTACGTACTTAGGGATGCTTCTGCAGTCTCCATTATTTATGTCCTGCAGTTACACAGCTGTGGAGCAGCAAGAGGGAGAAATGACAAGAAATGATCGGTCAGGACAGTGGGTGGGTATACTGAGAGAGTATAACACACAAACACACACACACACACACACACACACACACAGGTGACACATACAAGCAATACATCACTTTTAGAGGCCAGCATCTTCAGCCACAGAGAAAGAGAAAGAGAAAGACAGAGAGTGACAGAGTGACTGAGAGAAAGAGAGACAGACAGAGAGAAAAACATAGTAAAACGACAATCTGTTTCAGTAGCTATAACTATATAGCTAGCTGTCATCTAAAATAACCCTAATTTATAAACAGTTCTTATTTGATTAATGGTGGTCGGACCCATCTATGTGAAGCTTGCCACAAAAGTGGACTTTGAGTAAGCCTTCAAAATAAAGGTATGGTATAATTCTACTATTTGTATTAATTTGCATCACAGTCAATGACATACTTTTATTTTGAAGGCAAACTGCAAATTCCACTATTGTGCCTAATCCTTATTGTAGCTAGCTTCACAACACATAACACGGTCAGCTTCACAACACATAACCCGGTCCGGTCGGGCCTCACTTGCCAGATGAAGCTAGCTGGCTGCTTATAACGTTAGCTTTGGGCAACAGAGTTAAGTAGCTGGCTAGCTATTTATTTTCATGAACTGAAGTTCAATTTCAATAGCCAAACAACAAGAGGCAACCTAGCTAATACTTACTCACAAAGATTCCTAAATCTTTGCTAAGAATAATGAAAATGACTGCAGTTTCTACTGGTCATTGTTTTCATGCTGGTTGTATTGGTGCTAGCTAGGTACCAAGCTAAAGCTAGCGACCCCAGAAGTTGCGGTCGAACAAGTGATGCTTTATTACCAACGCGGTATTGTAAACACATCGTTCGTGGCCGGTGTTTGCTTGTTTGCAGACTTTCTTGTACAGCTTTGGCAGTGCTACTGTATTTTTTTGACACACAAAGACCCAAATGGCGTTCCATAGTATGTATGTCATGAAGATAATAGCAGTGACGGTATTACTGTGTAACTCCGGTAGGGCAACATCTGAAAAACGAGCGCACTTGGTAATGTGTACCGGTGCTCGACCAGTCGGCGAAAGCCAACATCACCCACAGTTGAACAGTTGATTGTCAAGGGCACTGAGTTCCATTATCTTGGCTTTAATGGATTTCGCTTTTGAGTTGTCTCGCTGAAATGTTCTTACTCTTTCAAATGGACTCCTCGACTTGTTGACTGCTCGATCCACACAGCAGACATTGTGTGGGTTAGGTGTTACATCTGCTCCTGCCACACCCTCTACTGCTCTTCCTGTGTCTCCTTGACCTGCCGCCTCTCCCCCAGTGTTCTCTCCCTCTCCCTCTCCCTCTCCCTCTCCCTCTCTCTGTGTGTGTGATTGTGTGGGCAGACAGGTGTGCTTGAGTCAGAGCAGATCCCCACCAGCTGCAACCTGTTCCATAATCAAGACCTCTACAAATACTCAGTCCTGCCACTTCCACACTGCCAGATCGTAATCTCTGCTCAGTCAGTCTACGTTTCTAGCCGTTTGTTACTATTGAGATCCTGTTATCCTGTTGTGCCTGTTTCCCTCGCCTGACGTTGTTTTCCTCTCCGCTACAGTTCTGCCCGCTCGGACTCTGGTCCATGTCTCCTGTCCCACATCTCCTCATCCTGCTACTCTGCCCTGGATTCCCCACTCTACTGCTCCCTTGGATTCCCCTCCGGACCTGCTTACCCTGTCCCAACCCCTCTCGCTCCAGCCTCAGCCTCAGCACCTGGTTTCCTGCAACCCGCCCGCCCGAGCTTCCCCTGGCCTGCACGCCATCTTCCTCCTGTGTTTCAATAAATACCTTGGTTACTTCATCCCAGTCTCCTTTACGTGGCGTCATTATGCCATGTACCTACGTTATATAGGTATGCACGGTAGCATTGACATCGGTTTTTAACATCGGTGTTAAACTAGACAATCGGGCCGATACAGATGTTGCCATTTTTAGCTAATATCGGCCAATCCTGATATATCGTGCATCCCTATCACAAATAGTTTCATATTTATAGTAGTTTACAGTCAATCTAAAAAACTGGAGGCCCCTTACACTTCAATTTTGTGATGCAAAAATACTAGCAAAATGCATAGCACTCAGAATTAAAAGGGTTTTCCCAGGTATTGTTCATCCTGACCAGACAGGTTTTTTACATGGACGATACATTGGAGATAATATACGATAACTACTCGAAATAATAGAACATCATGAAACATATAAGAAGCCAGGAATTTATAGCGGATTTTGAAAAGGCATTTGATAAAGTAAGACTGGATTTTATTTATAAATGCCTGGATTTTTCCAATTTCGGTAATTCTCTTATAAATTGGGTAAAAATAATGTCTAGCAACCCCACGTGTAAAATAGTAAATAACGGCTACTTCTCAGAGTTTTGAATTGTCAAGAGGAGTTAAATAAGGGTGTCCGCTGTCACCATATCTATTCGTTATGGCCATCGAAGTGCTAGCTATTAAAATCAGATCCAATAAAAACATTAGAGGATTAGAAATACAAGGCTTAAAAACAAAGGTGTCCATGTATGCCGATGACTCAAGTTTTAAATTAAGTCTGCAAGCTAGATCCCTGCAATGTCTCTTGAAGATCTAGATAACTTTTCTGTACTCTCTGGACTAAAACCTAATTATGATAAGTATACAATATTACGTATTGGATCCTTAAAAAATACAACTTGTACATTACCCTGCAGTTTACCTATAAAATGGGCTGCTGGTGAAGTAGACATACTCGTTATTCATATCACAAAAGATATAAATAAGCTCTCCACAATGAATTTCAATAGAAAACTTGTAAAAATAGACAAGATCTTGCAGCAATGGAGAGGTAAATACCTGTCTATTTATGGAAAAATTGCCCTGATTAACTCCTTAGTCATATCTCAGTTTACTCACTTACTTATGGCACTGCCTTCTCCTGATGATTCATTTTTCAAATCATATGAGCAAAAAATATTTAGCTTTATCTGGGACGCTAAACCAGACAAAATAAAACGTGCTTATCTATATAATGAATATGAATTGGGTGGGTTGAGATTATTAAATATAAAAGCACTTAACCTCTCTCTGAAAGCTTCACTCATTCAAAAGTTTTATTTGAACCCTAAATGGTTCTCAAGTATATTACTAAGAAAAGCTCATCCATTGTTTAAAAATTGCCTTTTTGCCTTTGTGCAGATTGCCATGTCTCATTTTCGATTAATTGAAAATTAATTAATTGAAAATTATTGTATCTCTCTTTTTCAAACAAGCATTGCAGAGCTGGCTACAATTTCAATGTCATCCCCCTGAAAAGATAGAACAAAAGTTACAACAAATATTAAGGCTGAATTCAAATGTGCTGGTTGATAAAATACCTGTATTTATGGGAAAGATGTTTGAAAATTGTATTTTGTTCTTAAATGATATTGTAAATTGGAATGGTAGAGTTATGTCCTTCATGGAGTTATCAGAATTGTACGGAAAGGTCTGCTCAATCCAAGAGTACAACCAATTGATTACAGCATTGCCCCAAAAATGGAGGAGGCGGGTGGCAGCGGGAGGAGGTAGGGAACTGGTCTGTCTGCCCAATATAAAGGATCAAAACTGTCGGAGGAATAAAAATAGCATAAATAGGAAAGTATACCAGTTTCATTTGAGGACCAGGATGTTGACAACTGTGCCATACAGATTGCAAAATAGTTGTGAAGAGATTTTTGATGTACCGATTCCATGGTACAGGGTGTATGAGTTTATATATAAAACAACTGTAACGATCGTCTAAGGGAGGAGACCAAAACGCAGCGTGGTAAGTGTTCATGCCTTTTAATGAGAAGTGAACACTTAGACAAAAATAACAAAGTGAATAAACGAAAATCGAACAACACAAAACAGTTCTGTCTGGTACAGACACAAAGACAGAAAACAACTACCCACAAAACACAAGTGGGAAAAGGCTACCTAAGTATGGTTCTCAGAGACAGCGATAGACAGCTGCCTCTGAGAACCACACCCGGCCAAACACACAGAACACAAAACATAGAATGCCCACCCCAACTCACGCCCTGACCAAATCAAAATAGAGACAAAAAAGGATCTCTAAGGTCAGAACGTGACAGTACCCCCCCCAAAGGTGCGGACTCCGGCCGCAAAACCTAAACTATAGGGGAGGGTCTGGGTGGGCATCTATCCGCGGTGGCGGCTCTGGTGCGGGACGTGGACAGTCCGCCGACACCGGACTGGGAACCCTCGCAGCGAGCCCCGGACAGGAGGGCGACTCTGGCAGCTCCGGGCTGGAGGGCGACTCTGGCAGCTCCGGGCTGGTGGGCGTCGCTGGAGGGTCCGGACCGGAGGAAGACTCTGGAGGGAGTGGAGACAGCCTAGTGCGTGGGGCTGCCACAGGACCCACCAGGCTGGGGAGACCTACAGGTGGAGGCACCGGATGAACCGGGCTGTGGGGAAGCACTGGAGCTTTGGTGCGCAGCCTTGGCACCACACTCCTCCAGGCTGAATGCCCACTTTAGCCTGGCCCCTCCAGAGTGCAGGCACAGGTCGAACCGGGCTGTGGGGAAGCACTGGAGATCTGGTGCTCAACGCTCGCACCTCTCCATTAGGCTCAATGCCCACTTTCGCCCAGCACGGGCGGAGCGCAGGCATAGGACGAACTGAACCCTCCCAGCGCCCTGGAGACACAGTACGCAGAGCTGGTGCAGGATACGGCACACCGGAGACCAAATACGCTGAGCTGGCACAATCCGCCCTGGCTGGATGCCCACTCTCGCATGGCACTTGCGGGGGGCTGGCCTATAGCGCTCCGGGCTATGAGCGTGCACTGGCGACACCGTGCGCTTCACCGCATAACGCGGTGCCTGACCAGTACCACGCTGCTTCCAGTAGAGTCCTATAACCAGACCCATTTCCCCCCCTTCCTCTCTGGTGGTAGAGAGAGGAGGGGGGGCTCTCTTTGATCCTCACCCAGAAGGGAAAGTCATGACAACAGCCATGCTTTTTTTGTGCAACTTTTTCAAATCAAAGTCGCACACCTCATATAGCATAGCCCATAGACCCATATGTTTTGATAAGGTTTGTATCACAACTAAAGTGGCAAAAAAAAATCTTAAAATTAAGCACATTAATCCGCTTTACCACAGGTGCAGAGCTTAAATGGCATACATAAGCAGCGCGTGAGTTTCAAGTTTGGGGAAGATAATTTTCACCATAAAAATGCACCTTTATATTAAAAGCATTACATGCATAATCGCATTTGCGGTCACTTCTGAGAATGGTGTTTTCCTGCTAATGGAACATTCGTGCTTATACCCTACTGCCGTGTGTGGATTGCTGCGCTTATAATGTTAAGAAATAGCCTAATAGTTTATCAACATTTTAAGCTAAACGCTCTGATGTATTGCGTCAGGCTGATTGCTTAAAACAGTTTTTTTATGCTAGTGGTTGTATTAATTTGGGATCTATCGAATCCCACAACTGTCCCAGACTATGTTTAGAATATTTATTTCTAGCACAAAATAGAATAGAATGAAAGAAAGAAAGATTGATATAAGCTAGTGCTTTTGTTGTTCGTTAGGCCTACTCATCTTGTTGGCTGACGAAAAGTAAATGACAGTTCTTCCAATATCTTCAATATGCGCCACGAAGTTGCGTCCCCGATGTGTCTGTCTTCACTTGTAGCCTGTGAGAAAGACCCAATCATATGACGGAAAGCCATGTGAGTCAGAGGTGCTTCGGCACGCAGCCGGGAGAAAATAATTATAATTAGTATATTTAGCCCAAGGGCACAGCGACCACTGTCCGCAAAAGGCATGGATATTTTTAGGGGGCATTATGGCCACACATTGGGGATGCAGCTGGGAAATTCGAGGCATTATCAAGTGCTTGTCAAATTGTGAATGAGAGATTAGTGAACTGTGTACAGCCTGCGCAAAAAACACAGCAGAGCTCATGCCTTTCATGCAACCTTTTTCAAATCATCATTAGTCACATCATGCAGCCATAAAATGTATTAAAATCAAAACATATACAGTTGCCCAACATTTGGATCACAACTAAAGTTACATAAATAACTCTAAATTAAACATATAGTTGTACCTGTTTCTTTGGCAAACGCTCAACACAGAATAGCCGCATGTGCGCACTCCCTCAAATCGTTTGTGGAAATATCCTTTCTTTTTTATTCAGCTATATTCGATTGTATTCTTCATACTATAAAATAATGCCACGGAATTCTAAGCAAATCTTGTTTGAAGATGCTCCCCCAAACCCCTTTTATCCACCTCAGTCACAACAGAGACAACTGAGGGGTCCCAGAATCCCTAACATACACACAGAGATAAAACATAACACATTCACAAGCCACCATATCTCTCACACATACTATTTGATACCAGCAGCCCATTTCATCATCAGACAAGCAGGCAGGAAGGGTTACATCACCATTCCCTTGAATTGAGAGAGAGAGAGTGAGAGAGAGGGAGAGAGAGAGAGAGGGAGAGAGATAGAGGGGGGATGGAAAGAGAGAGAGAGAGAAGAAAAGAGAGAAAGAGGGAGAGAGGGAGCAAGAGAGAGAGGGAGAGAAAGATAGAGAGGGTGAGAGAAAGAGAGAGAGATATAACGATAGAGAGCGAGAGAGAAGAAAAAAGAGAGAAGAAAAAAGAGAGAGAGAGAGAGAGACAGATAGAGAGAGATAAAGATAGAGCAATTCAATTTTGGAAACATGTAAAATACAGTGACCTACACTCATTACATTACCAAACCCTGCAATGAAAAGAGCTGAGCAAAGAAAAGAGTCCTCTCATCCAGGTGGTCCTGGGGCTGAATTCACACACCTGTTCTACTAACACACTGAAGCCTCAGGACCAGAACATCCAATCAATCGGAATAAAACAAGTTACAACAGAGTCAAAACAAAACTGCATTGCTTATTGGGAAACACAAGCACAAGCACTGTCACGGTCGTCGTAACATTGAAGAGAGGAGGACCAAGGCACAGCGTGAAATGAATACATATTTAATAAACGAAGACGAAGAACACTTGACAAACTATCCAAAACAACAAACGACCGTGAAGATATAAAACGAAAGTGCAGACACAAGCAACTAACGTAAAGACATAGACAATCACCCACCAACTACCTAATGAATATGGCTGCCTGAATATGGTTCCCAATCAGAGACAACGATAGACAGCTGTCTCTAATTGAGAACCAATCTAGGCAACCATAGACATACATACACCTAGACTGAACACTGCCCCATAAACATACAAAAAACCCTAGACAATACAAAACACATACATCCCCCATGTCACACCCTGACCTAACTAAAATAATAAAGAAAACAAAGATAACTAAGGCCAGGGCGTGACAAGCACAACGCAAAATGCAGTACTATCTGGCCGTAAATTGACAGTACAGCATGGCCATGGTTACTATTTGACCATGGTTACTGATCAAAACCTTAGAAAAACCTTGACAAAGTACAGGCTCAGTGAGCACAGCCTTGCCATTGAGAAGGGTAGACACAGGAAAACCTGGCTCCATGTAGAGGAAAGGCTGTGCAACCACTGCACAACAGCAGAACCTGAGACTGAGCTGTATTTCCTGACAAAATGTAAAAAATATAAAACAATTAGAGTGTCATTTCCCCAAATTTGAAACCCTTATTCAAGGTTCAAATACCTCTCTGATGAGGATAGGCTACCAGTCCTGTTGGGGGAGGACGCAGAGAGCTGTGGGTTGGCAGCGCACTACATTGCTGCCTGCCATAAGTTGAGGGACAGTATCTGACAGACCAATCAACCTGCACATGTACTCTACTGTATGCTTATTGTTATTGTTGAATGTATGGTTATTTTGACACTTGGTTATTGTTGTTACTGTTGTCCCGTTTTGATTCTCATTTTTATTTTTTTTTTGTAAATATCCAAAATAAGCTTTGGCAATATGTACATTGTTACGTTATGCCAACAAAGCAAATTTAATTTAATTTAATTGAACGAGAGAGTGAGGGAGAGAGGGGGGGAAGAGAGAGAGAGAGAGAGAGAGAGAGAGAGAGAGAGAGAGAGAGAGAGAGAGAGAGAAAGAGAGAGAGAGATAGAGAGAGATAGAGAGAGAGAGAGAAAGCGAGAGAGAAAGCGAGAGAGAAAGAGAGAGATAGACAGAGATAGAAAGAGAGAGATAGACAGAGATAGAGAGATAGAGAGAGATAGAGAGAGATAGAGAGAGAGAGAGAGGTAGAGAGGGAGAGAGAGAGAGAGAGAGAGAGAGGTAGAGAGAGAGAGAGAGAGAGAGAGAGAGAGAGAGAGAGAAAGCGAGAGAGAAATCGAGAGAGAAAGAGAGAGATAGACAGAGATAGAAAGAGAGAGATAGACAGAGATAGAGAGATAGAGAGAGATAGAGAGAGATAGAGAGAGAGAGAGAGGGAGAGAGAGAGAGAGAGAGAGAGAGAGGTAGAGAGAGAGAGAGAGAGAGAGAGAGAGAGAGAGATATAGAGAGAGAGAGGGAGAGAGAGAGGGAGAGAGGGAGAGAGAGAGGGAGAGAGAGAGAGAGAGATCTGGTGTTTTGGGGGTGGTAGAGCAACTGCCTATATATCCACACAAAAACACACATTAATTATTTAAGCCTCTGGATTTGACAGTTGGCTGTTATAGTCCAGGCTGCAGCTTAGCCTAAAAGCAGAAGTATGTATGGTAAGCCTAGATGGTTTTGAGCACTGCTGGCACTCTAATGCAGAGTGCACTCTGCAATGTGTCCCTCTCCACTCCACTGCTCAGAACTCCGTGACCTTGAGGAGCAGAGAATGGAATGTGAGCCAGCCACTCAGGAGAGGGGATGCAGAAACTCTGCATGACACAACACAGGAAGGGTCATTCCCCATGTCAGGTAATGCACCTCAACTTCCCATGTGAGAGACTGAGAGGCATTCCATAGCTATGACATGGAGCCCTTTAGGTCTCACTAGAAAAAGGAAAATGAATGGGACACTTAGGCAGCGAGTGACAACGAAAGAGGGGGGTGCAAATACCACCCATGGAAACGCAAGCATCATTCCGCATAAAAATACATTTAAAAACACTTTAAACATTAGATCTATACAATAGAAATGGTAGGTCATACTAATTATATCATTATATCGACGTTCTCTCAAATGCCCTAGTATACAAATGCGCCGTCTAATTACAAAACAAATCCGGCGCCTCTGTCTGGATGTACATGTTTCCTTCCGTATGGACCAGCATGTTTCGTTACAGGAGTTTTGTTACATTATCATTCAACAATTCCACATTTACTGACCTTAATGTATGATTTCTTGACCTCTATAATATCCATTTGATGACACACACTCGGTGTCCTTAAACTTTTCCGACATAGCAAGGGATGTCACACATTTCCATGGTATGCCATCGTGTTTAACCGGGCATTACTAAACAACAACAACGGCACAAATCCCAATTATAACATTTTAAATAGCTCACCCTTTATTCTGCAGACGTTAGTCAGTTTTGTGGGGCAAAGAAAGAAGCCTTCAAAATCCGTTAAAAACCGACTAAACGTATAGACTTGACGCGCGGTCCCACGAGACAGTTTCTCCTCATTTACAGTCCTCGTGCACTGTGAAAAGCGCGCCATCCGGTGGTAAAGATTCGCGCGCGGGGCAACAGGTTGATTTGTTAATCCATTCCCAGGGAATTTGGACAATTTGTACCAGATTATATTATATAGTAAAACTGGTTTATAAACGGTTAATAAAGCCATTACACGTTAAACATTATCAGTGACTAAAAGTGCACTTGCCTATAGGCCTTTAGGCTATGTTAACAAAATTATTCTGGCAGCTGTGGGCTACATACTTTGTGTTTTTTTCTGGCCTAGTATATGCCTGTGTCCCCAGGCCAAAACTGGCAAACTGGCCAAAACTGGCATTACCATCAGATTAAAAATGTCAGGCACAGATCTGGCCCACAAACTGTAAACCACCAAATTAGAAAGGTGTGACCCTGCTCTGACCCACACATTATGGAATGATTAATTGTTGAAGGTATGGCCCAGATCTGAAAAAAATAATTGCAAAATAGAAAGATGCGCCCCAGGTCTGACCCACCTCCTGCACAAAGGTATGGCTGACTTCCCGCCTAGGTCCCCAGTCCAAATATGGACAAGATGCAGGCTACATTAAACCAGCTAAACCAGCATTAAACAGCTAAACCAGCATTAAAACAGCTAAACCAGCATTAAAACAGCTAAAACAGCATTAAAACAGCTAAAACAGCATTAAACCGCTAAACCAGCATTAAACAGCTAAAATAGCATTAAACCAGCTATACTCCCCAAATTATATTCAGATACTCTGCTATTAAATACTGTACTTAAACAAGAGAAGAGAGCACTTGCAGATGAAGTAAATCCCAAAAATCTGGTTTATTACAAGTTGCAACAAGGAACATGAAGTGTAACCCAGAAAAGCCCATAAACATTTCTAAAATAAGTAACATTGACTTGAATTTGTGCCACAAATGCTTAAAGGTGAGCATTTTAAAACGTTAGTTGGGTAAACAACAACAACAAAAGCATGGACTGCTGTTATATCTTGTCCATAGACAGTTTACAGGGTAAGAACATTTGGGTGAACTATCCATTTAATTACTGTTTCCCATTCCCATGGGAAGCCCTCTGATCTTGATGGGATTCATTGTTTTTCTGTATTTAATATCAGATTTTTGCACTGTTCTTGTAACGGCAGCCTTCCCTCTCTTCACTAGAAGAGGGGGTAAAACAGGGATCGGACCAACACGCAGCGTAGCCAGTGCTCAACATATTTAATAAAACGAACTGTGAACACTTACAACACTACAAAAACAACAAAATGTGGCAAACCGAAACAGCCCTATCTGGTGCAGACAAAACACAGAGACAGGAAACAACCACCCACAAAAACCCAACACAAAACAAGCCACCTATATATGATTCTCAATCAGGGACAACGATTGACAGCTGCCTCTGATTGAGAACCATATTAGGCCGGACACAGAAACAGACAAACTAGACACACAACATAGAATGCACACCCAGCTCACGTCCTGACCAACACTAAACAAGCAAAACACATAAGAACTATGGTCAGGACGTGACAGCTCTATTGTATACACTATTTGTGTGCCCAGTGTGTAAGTACAGATGGAGGTCACCAGTGCTAAAATTATATCAAATAATTAAAGAAATCTAATCTACTGACTTTGAACTGTGTCTGCTATTCAGAAACATTCTATTTCAACATTTTAACAAAGCACAACATCAGTTATCCTCAGTGTCAACATCCTCAGTGTCAAATCAACACATCCTCCCCATCTCTCCCTCCACCAGGTGGCATATACCCTCCCTCACTCCATACCATCCTCCCCATCTCTCCCTCCACCAGGTGGCACATACCTTCCCTCACTCCATACCATCCTCCCCATCTCTCCCTCCACCAGGTGGCATATACCCTCCCTCACTCCATACCATCCTCCCCATCTCTCCCTCCACCAGGTGGCATATACCCTCCCTCACTCCATACCATCCTCCCCATCTCTCCCTCCACCAGGTGGCATATACCCTCCCTCACTCCATACCATCCTCCCCATCTCTCCCTCCACCAGGTGGCATATACCCTCCCTCACTCCATACCATCCTCCCCATCTCTCCCTCCACCAGGTGGCACATACCTTCCCTCACTCCATACCATCCTCCCCATCTCTCCCTCCACCAGGTGGCATATACCCTCCCTCACTCCATACCATCCTCCCCATCTCTCCCTCCACCAGGTGGCATATACCCTCCCTCACTCCATACCATCCTCCCCATCTCTCCCTCCACCAGGTGGCACATACCCTCCCTCACTCCATACCATCCTCCCCATCTCTCCCTCCACCAGGTGGCACATACCCTCCCTCACTCCATACCATCCCCCCCATCTCTCCCTCCACCAGGTGGCACATACCCTCCCTCACTCCATACCATCCTCCCCATCTCTCCCTCCACCAGGTGGCATATACCCTCCCTCACTCCATACCATCCTCCCCATCTATCCCTCCACCAGGTGGCATATACACTCCCTCACTCTATACCATTCTCCTCCCTCACTTGAGATACTTCCGTACATTTTCATTAAGTTCAATGCTTTTTAGATTCGGACAGTGGTCGGTTACCACATATGTTCCAAGCTCACAAGAGTGAATAGGGTAGTTAAAGAAAGACTATTTGTGTTCATACTCCCAATAATTAACATAAGCCTTGTCCTGAGACAGAAGGATGTTCATTGCCAAAGCGATGCCGTCGCTAATCTTAACTACTGCAGTTGTCTCCCTCATTCAAAGCTTCAGAGCTGATTCCAGTATTCGTTTAAAGGTTGGCCACTTGCACACGCCATTCATCACCCACACTCCTGTCACCGACTCCACCTCCACCTCCACATCTCCATTTTAATTTCTCTTCATAAATTCAACAACTTTGTAAATGGCTTTTGGGGAAAATTATGAATAAATGTTTAAAGATAATCCTAATTCTACAATACTTTACCCCAGGGGTTCGCAATTTTTTTCGGCCCACAACCCCATTTTGATATCTAAAAATTCTCGCGACCCCAACCATATGAAAACAAATATGTAATTAACAGCCAATGTTTACTTTTTTATTTGGGGCTATAGCAGGCAATTGAAAAACAGTCTAAAAGTATTTCTGATTGTCTTCACAACTCACCATCACATCATTTTAATGTGGGGCTATGACAGTCAATTGAAAATGAGTCTGACATAATGTATCTTATCTCACCACCGTTTATGAGATGGGTGTGGCTTGACGCATGTCGCGTCCAAGCTCCTCAAAGTCAGGGGGCATGGTCAACAGTGCGCATCTCATCTCTGCTGTCACATCCAACCTGGATCAATTTTTGTTTTTAATGCAGACGAGTGCACTGAGTCTGGCTTCACACAGGCAACTGGTAGCCTACCATGAGTTTTATGGTGCTTTCAAGACAACTGGGAACTCTGAAAAATACGAGGTCAAATCATGACGTCAGTGATCTTTAGGTCGGAAATCGGAGCTCAAGAAAGAGGCCAGAGTTCCCGAGTTGGAATTTGGAGTTGGATGACTATTCAAAACTATTTCTCCCAGTCGGAGCTCGTTTCTTTACAAGTTCCCAGTTTTCTTGAACACATTGAAGACGGAAGTCGGAGTTGTCAAGAGTTCCCAGTTCCCCGCAGGGTATATTCCCTTTTGAGTCAGGAACCAAAACTCTGACCCAAAGTGCTCTTTCAAGCGTTGGAGGTGAGCAGTCATCACTATTTTTGGACTCTTACAGATGCTGTTCTCTGTTTATTTCTTTTCCTTACACAGAAAGTCAACCAAGTCTGTTTTTTATTTTACATCCATTGTGAATTACAAAATTTGAGAACAGGCCTGAGCGCTGTAGATGTGGTTTGATGTAGTTTACAATTGAAGGTACCTACTGCAGTATATCTCAGAGTTCTGTGCTCAGCTCTTTTGCTGCCAGTTGCTCTCTTCTATATGGCAGAGGGAGATGCATTCATAACAAGAGTGCAGAGGCCTGCCCGCTGTCCCACCATAGATGGAGCCCTATCTGTGCAAAAGCCCATCATTCGATGCCATATGGAATCTGTTGTTCGTCAAAATAGTCCCGCAGCACACTGAACATCCCCTGCGCCGTTTCAAACTCGGGAATCGTGAGACAGAACAATATGTCCTCGTGACTAGAATCACCCCGACAAAAGTTAATGCATGGTCATCTCGGTCCTAACAGCTATCGTCCATTTGGAGAGCATAAGATGGGGAGTTTTTGAGTCGTTCAGTCAGAGCATACATTCTTCGTTTAACAGTGTTATCTGACAAAAGGTATTGTTGTGAGTTTCTGTCCCCCTGCCTCCCCACACATTGTTTTCACCATATCAATTGCGGACAGTAATATCAAAGTCTCTTCAATAGTGTGTGGTTTCATAGCGTAGTGGGCTTAGCCATTCACTGTGGGAATGATTCAAGTGCAACGGTCAAGTGTGGCCTTTTCCCATGATCTAAGGGTGCTCTCTGGTTGAATTTAATCTTTTAGATTTTAATAATTTTCATATAAGTTTTTAAGGTTAACCACATTACAATCATTTTGAGATACAAAGACGATATTATAATACTTTTTTTTTTGGTATATATTTTATTAGGTATTTTGGAAATTCTCCCACAACCCCATTTTCACATAAGGCGACCCCACATGGGCCGCGACCCCTAGATTGGGAACCGCTGCTCTAGCCTATGTGACACTTTTCTACTTCATGTGAGGGAGAAGAACAGCATCAACATTGCCTTGATATGTTAACTTGACCAACTTTTGCACATTTTCAGTAAATTCAAGGCTTTTAATTAAGTCCAGGTTTCCATGTAACTTGACCTCCTCACAAACATGGGTTAGGCCATGAATGTTGTAAACCACATACTGGGGACCATACAACTGACTAAAGTGCTGCACAAATGAGATAATGACATCTCCTTGGATGCATTTATCCCAACCTGAATACCCAGTGCGGGACTTAAGCGTCTTGATGTTCACTCTAGCTGGAGTATCACAGGTAACAGAGGTGACAATTAGAGAGAACTTTTTACCTTTGATGACAAACCCCTTTGCAACTCATTAACTAGATCTCTCTAAGGACCGGCGCTGGGAGAGGAGAAGCAAGTACAGGGAGTGAACATTTAATGGATAATAGACAAGAAACAAGGACAGCGTCTGGACAGGGGAAAACGTAATGACATCAATGCTGACAAGGGGAACAAACTGAGGAACAGACAGATATAGAAGGGGCAATCAACAAAGTGAAGGAGTCCAGGTGAGTCCAATGAGCGCTGAAGCGCATAATGATCGGGACAGGTGTGCGTAATGAAGGGCCGCCTGGCGCCCTCAAGCGCCAGAGAGGGGGAGTAGGTGTGACACTCTCAAATAGTCACCGAGGGAAAGTGGCTTTGAGTTACCACAGAATAGTGCAATGATGACCGGCACCTTTACGTAGCCCTGAAGTATCCCTAGGATTGGGCAGAATTGTACAGAATAACTTTTAAACAAAGGCAAGCCATCGTAGTTCGGATGCAGTCGAAACACGTATCTATCTGGGACTTTAGAACAGGTTTTTAACACATCCTCCCCATCTCTCCCTCCACCAGCTGGCACTGAAACATGAGTGAGTGAGGTATTGCTTCCCACCAGGAGGAGAAGAGTTTCAGATGAATCCTTGGTTGTGGTGGTGTCTGCTGGGGCCAGGGTCTTGCATGGTCTTCAGGAATCTGATGGACAATGGGCCTCCCGAGTGGCGCAGTGGTCTAAGGCTCTGCATCGCAGTGCTAGCTGTGACACTAGAGATTTTTGTTTCGAGTCCAGGCTCTGTCGCAGCCATGCTTTCGACCGGGAGACCCATGGGGCGGCGCACAATTGGCTCATCGTCGTCCGGGTTAGCGACTCCTGTGGCAGGTCGAGCGCAGTGTATGCTGACATGGTCACCAGGTGTACAGTGTTTCCTCTGACACATTGGTGCGGCTGGCTTCCGGGTTAAGTGGGCATTGTGTCAAGAAGCAGTGCGGCTTGGTTGGGTTGTGTTATGGAGGACGCACGGCTCTCGACCTTCGCCTCTCCCGAGTCGGTACGGAGTTGCAGCGATGAGACAAAACTGTACTACCAATTGGATACCATGAAATTGGGGAGAAAAATGTTTTTTTAAAGGAATCTGGTGGACTAGAGGTGGACAAGAGCAAAGCAACTATTGAGGTTGGACTGTCTAAACAATGAACAGGAGCGAGGAAAGGAAAGAATTAATGGCATGCATATAGCCTATTGACTATAATGACATGCATATAGCCTATTGACTATAATGACATGCATATAGCCTATAGCCTCCTAGAGACGTTCATCATCCATATTGTAAATTTAGAGCCAAAAGGTCATGAAGGTCAAAGGTTGTCCCAGCAGTGAGGGTTAAGTATAGGTGAACAGAGGCTGCGGTACAGTTTTGGAGTTTATAAAGAGCGTGGAGTTCCAGGTCCCCATGGAAATGATTTACATAGGAGGACCAAACAAAACATAAAAATTACAAACTTGAAAAAACACGAGGCTTAAACTAGGTTTTTAGGCTAAGCCCACTTGGGCCCTAAAAAGGTATGCTTCCAACATCGAAGGTTTTCCATGTTCTGGTCTGGTCTGCCGTCACAGCCGTTATGTAGCCTGGCCATAGCTCCTCCTACTAGACAAACCAACAAAAGATGTAAAATGACAAATAACGTTCTCCAAACTATAATAGGTTGTAGGCTACTCTAAATGTATCCAAGTTAATGATAATGAAAAGACTTCAACTCAATTAGTGATGGGCTGGACGTTGGCTCTCTGTAGGGTGCTTATCACACCACTGTATAACACCCAGCAGATGGTGCTAAGTCCTTATTCTTGTGGTTCTCAGTTCTGTGTTTTTTGCCAGAAAATGCGGAAGTGAAATAATGGAATTTGATGCCATTCCGGAGGACAGGAATAGGCAACATGCATGATATATTACAATACAATAAAATTAATAGGAAATTAAATAGACAAGCGGAATATATCGCTCAATCAAATCATCACGACAGCCGTGTTGAGATGGAGAGCCGTCGCACAGTAACACGAAGGTCGAGAAAGCAACACACCAGGTGAGAGATGAGCTGCATTTGCTTCGTTGACAACGTTGGTTGGTCTGTGACTGTCGCTGTTATGGATTTGTCATCCATCCCCATTGTCTGTCTTATTATGAGGCCGACAGACCAACAGACCGACATTAATTTGATGAGAAGCGATTGATTGATTGCCTTCTGGTCTATCAAATTGCAACATTGTAGGCATACGCAACCGCAACAAAAAGTTATGACCAATATGCAAAAATTGTCTTATATATAAAAAGTATCAACATTGTATCAGAGTTGCATTTTGTTGCTGAAACCAAAAGCGCAGTAACAATGCATTTAATTTCTTACTCCACCCGACACCACTCCTCCTAATCTCCACTGCCAATTCGTAATTCTATCCATAGTCATGTATATTGCCTTGCAGATTGATCAAACTATATCTACTTCGGAAAGCGCCACACGCCTGTAGCCTAGGTGTGGTGCATCCGATGGTGGGCTCGAGGGCGTTTTGTGTCAACAAACGAAAACTTCCACATCATCGCGCTCGGATTCTTCCACGGAGGCAGAGGGACTGAAAGTGGGACGACCCCATGGCCCACGCCCGCTTCCCGGGGAGGACTGCAAACGTGGCCGCTAACCTGACTTCCCCGGTGCTGGGTCGGCCACTGTGCTCTAACGGGACACCCTGGATCCTCTATCTGTTCGAGCAATGCGTGGATAATGTGTGGGAATACTGGAGTGTAGTCATCGGGCTGATCTCAATGCTCTGTTTCTTGCTGTCTACTCTACCGTAAGTTTCAATGCTCTGTTTCTTGCTGTCTACTCTACCGTAAGTTTCAATGCTCTGTTTCTTGCTGTCTACTCTACCGTAAATTTCAATTATCTGTTTCTTGCTGTCTACTCTACCGTAAATTGTCCACTACTGCAGTAGGAAGGCGTTATATAAGGAAAAAGTAGATTGTCTTTTTAATACTAATTCAAATAATTTATCACAGATGTTGTGATCAACGTTTCTCTGACATTCGTTGTTATGATAATACTCATGACAGATGAATTAGCCCATTATCGATGTATTACCATTGCAATGAGAGAGAGTCTGTGTGGCTCTACAAAACCAGTTTGAGACCTCTAATCCAAGTATCTGTTTACATGCCACATCATTCTCTCCTTTTCGTTCCCCTTCTCTGCCTCCATTTAATCTCTTGTTGTCTCTCCCCCCCCCAGACAAGTCTATGAGGCTTATCGCAATGGTAAAGTGGAGGAGGCCATGTCTTTTGGCTTTTTGCTCTTCCTCTTCAGTGGGGACCTCAGCAGTCTAATAGGCTGCGTCCTGACCAGTCAGCTGCCCATCCAGGTATCTAACAAAAGGCACAATTTGGGCAGAGGCATAAGGGAGTTATTGTTTTGATTGCCATATCACTGTCTGCCCAGACATGCCCTGCTGCATTGTATAGCTGCTGCATTGAAGTTGGTGTCTCTGCATTTACATTCTATCACAAGGGCACGTTTTCCTTTTAACTTTTCCCTGACCATTGCCTATGCTTACCAGCAGAGGGTGCCACTGTCAATCATATTTGATTGTTCGCTCTCTTTCTCTCTTTCTCTCAGATTGTGACAGTAGTGTTCTACATCTTCACTGATCTCCTGCTCATCTCCCAGTTCCTCTACTACAAGATAAAGAACAACTCATGTAAAAGTAAGGCCAGTGGGATCCTGATATGACACTGTCCGCCCAGTATGGAAACACAATACCATGGTTGTGTGAGAATCAGCATTGTAGATAATGTGCTATAGGTTCATACTTCCATTGTAAGTGTAATTCTGAGGGTGCAGTCTGTGTACTCACATTATGTGTTACATGCATACCTTATTGACAATGCTAACAGCTATGCCAAGTTATCCATGCCTTTGTGTGTGTGTGTGTGTGTGTGTGTGTGTGTGTGTGTGTGTGTGTGTGTGTGTGTGTGTGTGTGTGTGTGTGTGTGTGTGTGTGTGTGTGTTTTCAAGTAAAAGAGTTCCCACTAAAAGTTGATGACTGACAAATTCTCACCTTGTAAAGCTCCCTTTGTTAGTCCAGTTTGCAGCCGAGGGCTGGAACACAAAAGGAAGACATATTGGATTACTTACAATCCAGTGTATAGTGTGTGAATACTGTGTATGTTATGTGTGTTTGTACCTGCGTGTGTGACTCTTCACAGTCCTCACTTTTCCATAAGGTGTATTTTTATCGTTTAAAAAAAATATTTTACTGCTTTTTAAAAATGTTTTATTAAACCTTTTTTTACCAGGTAAGTTGACTGAGTACACATTCTCATTTACAGCAATGACCTGGGTAATAGTTACAGGGGAGAGGAGTGTGTGCTGCGTGAGTTACTTGATGTGGAATAGAGTTCCATGTAGTCATGGCTCTATGTAGTACTGTCCGCCTCCCATAGTCCGTTCTGGACTTGGAGACTGTGATGAGACCTCTGGTGGCATGTCTTGTGGGGTATGCATGGGTGTCCGAGTGTGCTAGTAGTTTAAACAGACAGCTCGCTCTATTGAACATGTCAATAAGTAGTGATGAAGTCAATCTCTCCTCCACTTTGAGCCATGAGAGATTGACATGCATGTTATTAATGTTAGCTCTGTGTACATTTAAGGGCCAGCCATGCTGCCTTGTTCTGGGCCAGTTGTAATTTTACCAAGTCCCTCTTTATTGCAACAAAACTATGGCCTGTAGGACCTGACTTGTTGATATTGTTGTTAAGAAGGCAGAGCAGTGCTTTATTATGGACAGATCTCTCCCCATACTTACTTAGCTAATGTTGCATCAATATGTTTTAACCATAACAATTTACAATCCAGGGTTACTCCAAGCAGTTTAGTTACCTCAACTTTCACCATTTCCACATTATTCATTACAAGATTCATTTGAGGCTTAGGGTTTAGTGAGTGATTTGTCCCAAATACAATTATTTTAGTTTTTGAAATATTTAGGACTAACTTATTTCTTGGCACCCATTCTGAACCTGATTGCAACTCTTTGTTAAGTGGTGCAGTGATTTCACTCACTGTAGTATCTGACGTGTATAGTGTTGACTCATCCGCATACATAGATACACAGGCTTTACTCAGAGCCATGTCATTAGTAAAGATTGAAAAAAGTAAGGGGCCTAAACAGCTGCCCTGGGGAATGCCTGATTCTACCTGGATTATGTTGGAAAGGCTACCATTAAAGAAAACCCTCTGTGTTCTGTTAGACAGGTAACTCTCAATTCACAATATAGTAGGGGTTGTAAAGCCATTACATCCTACATTTTTCCAGCAGCATACTATGATTGAAAATGTCAAAAGCTGCACTGAAGACTAACAAAACAGCTCCCAAAATATTTGTAATATCAATCTCAGCCAATCATCCGTCATATGTTTAAGTACCGGGCATGTTGAATACCCTTCATTATAAGCATGCCGAAAGTCTGTTGTTAATTTATTTACTGTAAAATAACATTGTATTCAGTCAAACACCATTTTTTCCAAAAGTTTACTATGGGTTGGTAACGGGCTGATTGGTCGGCTATTTAAGCCAGTAAAGGGTGCTTTACTATTCTTGGGTAGCAGAGTGACTTTTGCTTCCCTCCAGGCCTGAGGGCACACACTTTACTGTAAGCTTAGATTGAAGAGCTGGCAAATAGGAGTAGAGGCAATTTTGAGGCAATTTTGTCCTCTATCATCCTCAGTCATTTTCCATCCAAGTTGTCCGACGCGGGTGGCTTGTCATTGTTGATATACAACAATTTTTTTCACCTTTTCCACATTCACTTTACATAAATCAAAATTACAATGCTTGTCTTTCATAACTTGGTCAGTTATACTTGGATGTGTAGATTCAGCATTCGTTGCTGGCATGTCATGCCTTCATTTGCTAATCTTGCCAATTAAAAAAAAATATTAAAGTAGTTGGCAATATTAGTGGGTTTTACGGTGAATGAGACATCTGAATCAATGAATGATGGAGCTTTTCACCTTTTGCACAACATTTTTATTTATGGTGCTCCAAAGTTTTTTACTATACTTCTTTATATCATTTATTTTTGTTTAATGGTATAGCTTTTTCTTATTTTTGTTCTGTTTAGTCACATGATTTCTACATTTGCAGTAGTTTTGTCAATCGGTTATGCAGTCAGACTTATTTGTCATTCCTTTTTCCTCATCCCCCTCAACCATAACATTTTTCAATTCCTCATCAATCCTTTGGGATTTAACCGTTTTTATAGTGCATGCTTATTTGTAACTGGTGTAAGCAATTTCTTAAATGAATCAAGTGCAGCGTCTGGTTGCTCCTCATTACACACCACAGACCAGCAAATATTATTTACATCATCAACATAGGAATTACTGCAAAACCTCTTGTAGGACCTCTTATATGCAATATTTGGTCCAGCCCTTGGATCTTTGGTTTTCCTAGCTATGGCTACCATATTGTGATCACTACATCAGATGGATTTGGAAACTGCTTTACAGCAGTTTTCTGCAGCATTGGTAAAGATGTAATCAATACATGTGGATTTCATTGCTGTGCTGTTCGTAAACACGCTGGTAGGTTGACTTATAACGAATACTGACTGTTAACACTTGGTGGTCTATAGCAGCTTCCTACAATAATGGGGTTTAGGTGAGGCAGATGAACCTGTAGCCATATTACTTCAACATTACTTGATATGAGATCCTCTCTAAGCTTTACTAGAATGTGGCTCTGAATATAGACTGCAACACCACCCCCGTTGGCATTTCTGTATTTTCTGTAGATGTTATAACCATTTATTGCTACCACTGTATCATCAAAGGTATTATCTAAGTGAGTTTCAGAGATGGTCAGTATATATGAGTGTCAACAGTTACCTGCAAGTTATCGATTTCATGAAACTTGTTCCTTATTGTTACTCCTTAATTATTTGTTATATTTTATTTTTATCTTGAAAAAATTTCTTAAAATTAGATTGTTGGTTAAGAGCTTGTATGTAAGCATTTCACTGTAAGGTCTACACCTGTTGTATTCGGCGCATGTGACAAATTAAATTTGATTTGATTTGTTTCCTGGGCTATATATACTACATGACCAAAGTATGTGGACACCTGTTCATCAAACATCTCATTTGAAAATTATGGGTTTTAATATGGAGTTGGTTCCCCCTTTGCTGCTATAACAGCCTCCACTCCTCTGGGATGGCTTTCCACTAGATGTTGGAACATTGCTGCAGGAACTTGCTTCCATTCAGCCACGCGTATTAGTGAGGTCAGGTACTGATGTTGGGCGATTAGGCCTGGCTCACATTCGGCGTTCCAATTCATCCCAAAGGTGTTTGATGCGGTTGAGGTCAGGGCTTTGTGCAGGCCAGTCAAGCGCTGTTGCCACAAAGTTGGAAGCACAGAATCGTCTAGAATGTCAAACTGAATGTATGCTGTAGCCTTAAGATTTCCCTTCACTGGAGCTAAGGGGCCCGAACCATAAAAAACAACTCCAGACCATTATTCCTCCTCCACCAAACTTTACAGTTGGCACTATACATTCAGGCAGGTAGCGTTGTCCTGGCATCCGCCAAACCCAGATTCGTCCGTCAGTCATCACTCCAGAGAACGCGTTTCCACTGCTCCAGAGTCCAATGGGGGCGGGCTTAACACCACTCTAGACGATGCTTGGCATTGCGCATGGTGATCTAAGGCTTGTGTGTGGCTGCTCGGCCATGGAAACCCATTTCATGAAGCTCCCGATGAACAGTTCTTGTACTTATGTTGCTTCCAGAGGCAGTTTGGAACTCAGTAGTGAGCGTTGCAACCGAAGACAGACAATTTTATGCGCTATGCACATTCTGTGAGCTTGTGTGGCCTACCACTTCACGGCTGAGCCGTTGTTGCTCCTGGATGTTTCCACTTCACAACAACAGAACTTACAGTTGACTGGGGCAGCTCTAGCAGGGCAGACATTTGACAAACTGACTTGTTGGACTAGTGGCATCCTATGACTGTGCCACGTTGAAAGTCACTGAGCTCTTCAGTATGGGCCATTCTACTGCCAATTGCATGGCGGTGTGCTCGATGTTATACACCTGTCAGCAACGGGTGTGGCTGAAATAGCCAAATCCACTCATTTGAAGGGGTGTCCAAATACTTATACGTTAATGTGAGCTATTTTCTAGCACCTTTCTGAGATGATTGATTGTTTTACTGAGCGGCTTATCAGAAGTTGACATGCCAGTGATATTTACAGTATGTTGGAGCTGATAGTACAGGATGAGCTGCACACAGTGGACTTCCTACTAGGACACACCGCCTCAGTGCTAACAGTATAACTCTAGTTCAGAGACATATGATTACTGCATACAATAGCTATAGGATTGACAGAGGCATTCAGTGGACTTGGAGGGAAATAAATTAGGTTACATACACTATGATTTCCAACGCTCCTGGGACATTGTACATTTTGTTCTACAGCACTACGACAACTCAGTGACACAATGATAGTGATTATCTGAGCAGGGCTTGGGTCATTGATAAGTCATTTTCTCAACGCAGCCTTGAAATGCGTGGACAGAGTCCAGGAGCCAAGATTATTTGGATGGACTCTGTTATTCTTGTAGAGCATCTTATCTATCTATATAAGTTATGCCAACAGAGCTACACTAGTCTTTTAGCCAGATGTGTAATGCCAGTAGCCTGCTGAATCTCTCACAGCTGTGACCCAACGATGGTACCGGGCCTGAAATAATTGGCCGCTTTTTGAAAACTTTCAGAGCTAGAATCAGTTATTTTAAAATACATTTTCAGCATTCCCGGTTAGCCCTCCTAATGTCATTTGACCCCACATGGACTACCACAGTGTCAGGCCCCGGCATTTGTTATAGAATGGTGGGCAGCAGTGTTCTAATGTCCTGTGCTCGTGCTCTAGGGTAGCACAAGGATTTTGCCCTGATAACCGAGATGTTTCTTACCATAGAGCTGCTGATGACGACAGCTGGTGCATAGGCTGAGGAGGTGTGGCCGTTCTTTCGCCTCGAGCGGCCTCGCAGACCCCCCGAGGATTGATGGGCGGTTGGTGAGGCCATGATGGACCTACCCAGCTGTAGAATCAATCATGGCTGATGGAGGGCTGGAGTCTCAGACACCCTCACGGTCTGATGAGAGAGAGCTCTGAAGATCTGAAACCGAGTTAGAAACCACAGGAGAGGGAGACGGAACAGAGGGCAAAGGCGCAGGTACCTTCTGATCCGATCTTGAAGCAGAAGCCCCCAGGGATGAAGGCGCCGGAACTTCTGGATCCAGGGCGAAGAAACTATTTGAAGTCTGTGTCCAGTCCGGGCTTCTCATCACCAAGGAGGCCCCCATTGCCAGATGCCGCTGCTTTTGACTTCCACAGCGAGTGACGTATCGCCATGGCTGGTTGATAAGATCAAGAACAGGAACATCCACCAAGTCATCCAGAAGCAGCTTACTGACTCCATTTTCCAGGGAAGAGGCAGACCCCTTCGGTGAGGGATCCCTGCTGAGAAAAGGCCAGTTGGCTGTGGAGAGACATCAGGGCGGAGACACTTCCACCAGGCCAGAGTGGCGTCCGGCTACTGGAGTAGAAGAGAAAGGAAAAAGTAGGCGGCTGTAGGACTCTCCAGTAGCAGGTGTAGGACTCTCCAGTAGCAGGTGTAGGATTCCCCAGTAGCTGGTGTAGGACTCCCCAGTAGTAGGTGTAGGACTCCCCAGTAGCAGGTGTAGGACTCTCCAGTAGCTGGTGTAGGATTCCCCAGTAGCAGGTGTAGGACTCTACAGTAGCAGGTGTAGGATTCCCCAGTAGCAGGTGTGGGACTCCCCAGTAGCAGGTGTAGGACTCCCCAGTAGCAGGTGTAGGACTCCCCAGTAGCAGGTGTAGGATTCCCCAGTAGCTGGTGTAGGACTCCCCAGTAGCTGGTGTAGGACTCCCCAGTAGCTGGTGTAGGACTCCCCAGTAGCAGGTGTAGGACTCCCCAGTAGCAGGTGTAGGACTCCCCAGTAGCAGGTGTAGGACTCCCCAGTAGCAGGTGTAGGATTCCCCAGTAGCAGGTGTAGGACTCCCCAGTAGCAGGTGTAGGACTCCCCAGTAGCAGGTGTAGGACTCCCCAGTAGCAGGTGTAGGACTCCCCAGTAGCTTGTGTAGGACTCCCCAGTAGCAGGTGTAGGATTCCCCAGTAGCAGGTGTAGGACTCCCCAGTAGCTTGTGTAGGACTCCCCAGTAGCTTGTGTAGGACTCCCCAGTGGCGTGTGTAAATTCACTACTTGTTTGCTAAGAATAGCCACTTCGCCCCTGTAGTCCTCTGCAAACAAACAGTTAAAAGTCCGGGCAGTCCACATTGTCCTTGAATAGAGCTAAATACACACAGCTCCAGCAGGGTTGAAAACGTTCAATAGCGCCTTCCATTTGAGACTGTCAGACAGCTGACAGCTGCTGGGCTTCTATGTCTCTGTCATTACAAGGATTTTTCAACTAAGTGAACAAGAGCACACTCCTCCTTTTAAATCCTCTCACAGCGGTGAGCACGCAAGCAGTTTCTCTGCATGTACTGTTGGTAGCAGCATCGGCTAACAACACAGTTCCGGTACAGGTTGCAGGCTAACGTTGGTAGTTATATAACACAGTTCCAGTACAGGTTGCAGGCTAACGTTGGTAGTTATATACCACAGTTCCAGTACAGGTTCCAGGCTAACGTTGGTAGTTATATACCACAGTTCCAGTACAGGTTCCAGGCTAACGTTGGTAGTTATATAACACTGTTCCAGTACAGGTTGCAGGCTAACGTTGGTAGTTATATACCACAGTTCCAGTACAGGTTGCAGGCTAACGTTGGTAGTTATATAACACAGTTCCAGTACAGGTTGCAGGCTAACGTTGGTAGTTATATACCACAGTTCCAGTACAGGTTCCAGGCTAACGTTGGTAGTTATATAACACTGTTCCAGTACAGGTTGCAGGCTAACGTTGGTAGTTATATACCACAGTTCCAGTACAGGTTGCAGGCTAACGTTGGTAGTTATATAACACAGTTCCAGTACAGGTTGCAGGCTAACGTTGGTAGTTATATAACACAGTTCCAGTACAGGTTGCAGGCTAACGTTGGTAGTTATATAACACAGTTCCAGTACAGGTTGCAGGCTAACGTTGGTAGTTATATACCACAGTTCCAGTACAGGTTCCAGGCTAACGTTGGTAGTTATATACCACAGTTCCAGTACAGGTTGCAGGCTAACGTTGGTAGTTATATACCACAGTTCCAGTACAGGTTGCAGGCTAACGTTGGTAGTTATATAACACAGTTCCAGTACAGGTTCCAGGCTAACGTTGGTAGTTATATAACACAGTTCCAGTACAGGTTGCAGGCTAACGTTGGTAGTTATATACCACAGTTCCAGTACAGGTTGCAGGCTAACGTTGGTAGTTATATACCACAGTTCCAGTACAGGTTGCAGGCTAACGTTGGTAGTTATATAACACAGTTCCAGTACAGGTTGCAGGCTAACGTTGGTAGTTATATAACACAGTTCCAGTACAGGTTGCAGGCTAACGTTGGTAGTTATATACCACAGTTCCAGTACAGGTTGCAGGCTAACGTTGGTAGTTATATAACACAGTTCCAGTACAGGTTGCAGGCTAACGTTGGTAGTTATATAACACAGTTCCAGTACAGGTTGCAGGCTAACGTTGGTAGTTATATAACACAGTTCCAGTACAGGTTGCAGGCTAACGTTGGTAGTTATATAACACTGTTCCAGTACAGGTTGCAGGAAAAAAGGTGTGTCTGAAATCGGTCACCTCTACAAAACCAGCAACACTGTGGGTGCGTCTGTGTGTGTCTCTCTCCCAGAGCGCCCCATGTTGAAGTGGTTGTGTTTCCTGTGGTGTGGGGCTTCCACTGTGGCCCTCCTGGTTCTCCTCAAGTTCATCACTGACAACAACACCTCTGCCAACACCGAGGTGACGTGTGTGCGTGTGCGTCTGCGTGCGTGCGTGTGTGTGTGTGTGTGTGTGAGTGAGAAGGCGATATCACCCAATGTGAGTTTTATCTCATCCTCTATATCTCTCTCTCTCTGCCTCTCTCTTCAGAGTGCCTCTAACAGCGTGGAGATCTCTGGTTATGCCTGTGGATACGCGGCCTCCATATTCTACCTCTCCTCTCGTTTTCCACAGCTCTACAAAAATGTAAGTGACAGTCTATGGGTGTGATTATGGAGGTAAGAAGTGACAGGATGGCAGGGTTAGGGGACATGAGGAGTGACGAGAGGGGAAGGAAGGGGTGATAAACGAAGGCTCAATGTATTTGGGGCCAGAAGAGAAAAAGGAATGCTGCTGTTTGATTTTTTGAAATGAGAAACAGGCGTGAGAGACTGGTGTTTTGTACTGAGTGATGTCACAGCATCTGGACTGGTGGCTCCTGCAGAGAACTCACTGTCACTCCCAATGTGATAATAGTTCCTAGGGATGGCCTAAGGGGGAGAGCACAGTACACACACACACATTTTTATGTATTGAGTGTCTTTGTGAGCATGCATGACTTACTTACAAATTATACTAACACATTGTCAAACATTGTGAAAGTATGTTCGGAATTAATATTATTTTGGAACTGAAGAAATAATAGAATGGGGTTAAATTATTAACTACATAACATGTTTTGAAGACTCTAAGCCTAAACTCTTCACTTTTCTCTGTTGGTTTTGAGGTCTAGACGGTAACATCTCCTTGTCTGTCTCCAGTTTAAGCGTCAGTCTACAGAGGGCACGTCGTACATGCTGTTTGCCCTGGCCATGATGGGCAACGGGACCTACGGGCTCAGTGTCATTGTGGTTCTACCGGCTCTGGCCGGCTCCAAACAGACCTTCATTCTCAAACATCTGGCCTGGCTCATCGGCAGCCTGGGAGTCCTCCTCCTAGACTTCTTTGTATCTTTTTTCTTTTTCTCCAAGATCATCATTTCACTAAAAGGATAAAGAAGTAAAAGTGTTATTTTTGTCTCTGGAATATTGTTCACTTGTTGTGGTGTGTTTGTGAATGAGCCTTAACTCTCCCAGGTCACCGCCCAGTTCATCATCTATAGGAAGAACCGCTCCGATAAAACCAGCAAGAAGATGAACGTTCCTGAAGTAGAACCTCTGCTCTGTGAAGAGGAGGAGCTGTCCACGTTCTAGAAAACACATGAATAAAGGTGTATCGTTAGAACACATGCTTAAAGTTCTAGAGTGAGAATACATGATTGAAGTTCTAGAGTGAGAATACATGATTGAAGTTCTAGAGTGAGAATACATGATTGAAGTTCTAGAGTGAGAATACATGATGGAAGTTCTAGAGTGAGAATACATGATGGAAGTTCTAGAGTGAGAACATTACTGAAGTTCTAGAGTGAGAACATTACTGAAGTTCTAGAGTGAGAACATTACTGAAGTTCTAGAGTGAGAATACATGATTGAAGTTCTAGAGTGAGAATACATGATTGAAGTTCTAGAGTGAGAATACATGATTGAAGTTCTAGAGTGAGAATACATGATTGAAGTTCTAGAGTGAGAATACGTGATTGAAGTTTCCCTCAGTGAGAATACATTATTAAAGTTCTAGAGTGAGAATACATGATTGAAGTTCTAGAGTGAGATTACATGATTGAAGTTCTAGAGTGAGAATACATGATTGAAGTTCTAGAGTGAGAATACATGATTGAAGTTCTAGAGTGAGATTACATGATTGAAGTTCTAGAGTGAGAATACATGATTGAAGTTCTAGAGTGAGAATACGTGATTAAAGTTTCCCTTAGTGAGATTACATGATTGAAGTTCTAGAGTGAGATTACATTACTGAAGTTCTAGAGTGAGAATACATTGATTGAAGTTCTAGAGTGAGAATACATTGATTGAAGTTCTAGAGTGAGAATACGTGATTGAAGTTTCCCTTAGTGAGAATACATGATTGAAGTTCTAGAGTGAGAACACATGATTGAAGTTCTAGAGTGAGAACAGTAAGAGATTTCCAGAAATCGTCTCCATAATGCTGAGTGGAGACCTAGAATAATCCAACAAATGTGATAGTACACCAATGTTCCCTCCATTTAAGTCCAGGTGAATTAAAGGGGGCGTTTTGTTTGAGGAATGTAATCTCAGTAGAACCATTCTCTATTTCTTTGTAAGGGCGCTCATATGATCTATTCCCTTTTTCTTATTACACTAAAGGCCTATAGGGTGTGTCTCAGTGTCACATTCCTCTAGTCTATGTTTGTCAATGGTTAGAGCTCTTGTGTTTTCCAGGATAAGATATGCAATACACTCTGAACTATTCACACAACATTGTCATCTAGGTAAACAGTACAGGAAGGAATCATAACAGTGATTGTTCCTGTATGTAGGTTTAAAAAGATCATACATTGCACCAATGGTAATGTATCACATTGACTGTGCCACAAAGTAGTGGGCTGCACCAACAGTCATCTATTTTACACTTGTGGTGAATTTGTTATAGTTTACCTTGGTTTGTTGTAGGAGCAGATTCCATTGTAATTGAATCACTATTTAAGCTCTAGTTGTTAAATTGCTTGGAGTGTTACACAGTGTTTAGATTGTGAATGTGCAGTGGGTTAAGCCTGATATCCTGTGTCTTGTATCTACATCTATTTATGTGTTGCTGCAGTGGAGGTCTGAGGGCTGTTTGACGTCTTCACACGGCTGCTTTTAAAACAGACAGTTCTTTGGCTGAAATCTAACCTTTAGATAAACATCCTCCTTTCCTTACGTTATGGCCCAGGTATGTTACCTTTCAGTGGCCACAAAGAATGGAAGGAGGAGGGAGGCTTTTTGGCAGTATTCAGTCACAGCCTTGAGCATTGAGTTCTCACCCCTTATTGTGGAGTTGTGTCCAGGGGGGTATTCACTAGGAACCAAAACGGGGACGGACCTAACTGAATTTGTCCAATAGAAACTTGTTTTCATTGCTAAATGTTTTCAACTGTATGCAACTAATGAATACACCCTAGTCTTCTATGTCTGCAGTCACATGTTCAGAAAGCAGAGGATCAAGGTTGTGTGGGAACTGTTTTATAAGTTGATGTGCCATAACTTGGTAACATGGAGTCATGATGAGTGAATAGAGCTTTCTAATTACCGATGGTCACAGCACTTTATTAGTCTGTCATGGATGTGATTGGTTGATTGACACCACAGATTTCTCTACCTCGTCTTTCAGTGATGGGGTTTGTTTATCTGACCCGGGTTACCCCGTCTGGTTTGAACCGGGCTGCCTCCCGGGCGTGAGCCAGGTGCCCCGCTCTGGCCGATGGCGAAGTCGTCTCAAAACAAAAGTGACGTAATTAAGCATGTGTGATGAGTAGGATTATGTGTTTTCAAATGCTAAAGTGATTACTTTTGATAAAAATCCTTTATCTGCCTTCCCAATAAAAACTAGTTTGAAAATTCAAACATTTTATTTGATAGAAAATAGATGTATGTTTCTGGACAATGTACCTAGCTGCCTTGTTGACAACATGATTGAGCGTTGCAGATTACTGTTTAATTTGAGAAGTGCGCTCCTCCCTCCCCACTTTCGCCCGATGACGTGACAGGCCATTGCCCGGTTCAACCCAGGCCAGTGTAATAGAACTCCCTCAGTGACATAGGAGTCATGCCTGGTGAAAATGTAAATCAAAGCAAATCAAAAAAATTGTCACATAATCCGAATACAACAGGTTCACCTTACCGTGAAATGCTTACTTACGAGCCTTTAACCAAGAAAATATTTGCTTAATAAACTAAAGTTTAAAAAAGTAACACAATAAAATAACAATAACGAGGCTATATATGGGGGTACCGGCACCAAGTCAGTGTGCAGGGGTACGGGTTAGTCGAGATAAGACCAGTACCCCGGAGTCGCCTCTTCACTGTTGACGTTGAGACTGGTGTTTTAATGAAGCTGCCAGTTGATGACTTGTGAGGCGTCTGTTTCTCAAACTAGACACTCAAATGTACTTGTCTTCTTGCTCAGTTGTGCACTGGGGCCTCCCACTCCTCTTTCTATTCTGGTTAGAGCCAGTTTCTGCTGTTCTGTGAAGGGAGTAGTACACACATCATCAGTTTCTTGGCAATTTCTTGCATTGAATAGCCTTCATTTCTCAGAACAAGAATAGACTGACGAGTTTCAGAAGAAAGTTATTTGTTTCTAGCCATTTTGAGCCTGTAATCGAACCCACAAATGCAGATGCTCCAGATACTCAACTATTTTTTTTACCTTTATTTAACTAGGCAAGTCAGTTTAGAACAAATTCTTATTTTCAATGACGGCCTAGGAACAGTGGGTTAACTGCCTTGTTGAGGGGCAGAACGACAGATTTGTCTAATCTAAAGAAGTATAAAGAAGCAATAAAACTGTCCTTCTTTAATCAGAACAACAGTTTACAGCTGTGCTAACATAATTGCAAAAGGGTTTTCTAATGATCAAATTGCCTTTTAAAATGATAAACATGGATTAGCTAACACAACGTGCCATTTGGAACACAGGAGTGATGGTTGCTGATAATGGGCCTCCTATACGCATATGTAGATAGTCCATAAAACATCTCCCGTTTCCAGCTACAATAGTAATTTACAACACTAACAATGTCTACACTGTATTTCTGATCTATTTGATGTTATTTTAATGGACAAAAAATTAGCTTTTCAAAAACAAGGACATTTCTAAGTGACCCCAAACTTTTGAACAGTAGTGTACATGTAGGTAGGGGTAAAGTAATTATGCATAGATATTTCACCTTTATTTAACCAGGTAGGGGGTCTAAGGGGGTCAATGCAAATAGTTTGGGTAGGCATTTGATTAACTGTTCAGCAGTCTTATGGCTTGGGGGTAGGAGCTGTTAAGAAGCCTTTTGGACCTAGACTTGGCGCTCCGGTACCGCTTGCCGTGCAGTAACAGAGAGAACAGTCTATGACTAGGGTGGCTGGAGTCTGACAATTTTTAGGGCCTTCCTCTGACACCGCCTGGTATGGGGGTTCTGGATGGCAGGAAGCTTGGCCCAAGTGATGGACTGGGCCGTACGCAATACCCTCTGTAGCGCCTAGCGGTCGGATGCCAAGCAGTTGCTATACCAGGCGGTGATGCAACCAGTCACGATGCTCTCAATGGTGCAGCTGTATAACTTTTTGAGGATCTGAGTACCCATGCCAAATCTTTTCAGTCTTCTGAGGGGGAATAAGAGTTGTCGTGCCCTCTTCACAACTGTCTTGGTGTGTTTGGACCATGATAGTTTGTTGCTGATGTGGACACCAAGGAACTTGAAGCTCTCAACCCGCTCCACTACAGCCCTGTCGATGTGAATGACGGCGTGCTCGGCCCTCCTTTTCCTGTAGTCCAAACTAGTTAAGCGTTGGAAGGAAATATAAAGGAGTGCTTGTGTTTTAGGAGTGAAATGTGATTAAACATGATGTGACAAAGTACAGTATTTATTGGTAGAGATAGTATAGCTGGGCTTTAAAACTTTCCATGTAAACTTTCAGCCAACCACAATTTGAAGCAATAAATGGGTGTAAAATAAGGATTATTACTACTTTTATGTGAAGTATTGAAAAAGCTAAACGTTTAGGCTTTGGAAAAATTGGCTTTTGCAATATGGCTGACCAGCAAATGATTGTGGCCATGAAACGGCAGGAAATCCATGAACGAAGAGAAATTATGATGACACCTATTTTCTCTGTGATAAACCTGTAGATAGTTGCAGATTTCGTTTCTTATTTTTATATTATTTTAAAGGTAATTATTGGTTGTATCAGACGTAACTTTTTTTGCCTTTCTCTTGATAAATTAAGTTTGAATTCTGGTTTGCTCAAAGCCTTTCTTCAAAGTGTTTCCTATAGATATCTTCCAAATCAGAAAATGGAATAGTGAGATATTTATTTATTTACAGTCTCAAGAACAAGGAACATTTCTGAAAATGTTTTTACCTGAATAATGACACTGTATTGCTCTTTTAAGATAACATGGTATTTTCTTTTCTTTATGCTTTAGCCTATGTTACTTGCAATATTTGTCTAATTGAAGATATGTCCCAGTATCTCAGCTTTGTAGCTCATTGTACACAAGTTAAGCATTCCAATATGATGTTTATGTAACAAACAAACATCTCAATAAAGTGTAATATATCAAATGTGTGTCGTTTTTTTCTTTAGAGGCAAGATAGCACACACAATTTAGTATTTTGTGTAATATTTGGCAGGCACACAGTTTCAGCAAATATGTATTACAGTATATTTAAATTACTATATCTACAAACTATAAATATATGGTTAAGTCATCCTATACCTTCTATCTTCTATAGTAGCCTTTGATAAATTGGTGGTTAAGTTAAATGGGATGCATAGTCTCTGCAACATATCATGTGCATTTTGTAATTAAAATATTCAACATCATACAGTATGTCCCAATGCTATGAGGTGTTGATGGGTTGAGAGTGGCGTTGTTTGGGTCGAGAAGATGAGGGCAACCACACCTTTGGACCAAGGGAGCGAATTGATTTAATCGGGAGCAGTGTTTTCGCTGGAAGAATGTGTAGCGGTGGGTGCAAAAAGGTTGGGGGGGGGGAGGGGTGAAGGACAGAGAAGCTCAGTTCTGGTGACTTTTCTGACTGACATTCTACTCCAAAATGAATTAAAAATAAAATGATGCTAAAATATAAATTCCACCTCCAGAAAAGAGCCCAATAACATATTGGTAAAATTATTTGTTAAAACTATTTTAACATTGGACCATGCATATATAATGTAGGCCAACTTGTTAGGGTAACTTGAGGTAATCCGCAACCCGTGGGGTAATCCATCTGTACGTCTCACAGAAACCAATTTGTCACAATTCCTCCCTCCCAATACTTTCCCTGGTTGCCACTACTCTTTCTGAACTAAAAAACTCATCTGTCTCATCACAATCTTTTAAGTCACTCCCCAAAAATAATTTTGAGGTAGGGTGGCATTTTACCCCAAATTGACCCAGATTTATCCCCACTCTCCCATGTGAATTTATGATGAATTGCAGAGAAGTAACTAGCTTAACCAAGCCACTGCTACACATCCAGGTTTACAATGGTGCAGTTCGCGTATATTTAGGCGTTGAGAAATAAATAAATTAGGAATGGAAAGCTGGGAGCCCCCTCTTCAATAAAGGCCCTTAATAAAACGGCTGTTTTCAGGATTGCAAGAATTGTTGTGCATTGGCTGGCTTGTCAGAATGCATATTTCGGATTGAAATGGCATTGAAATATGCCTCGAAAATGATTTATATCGCATAGAACACACAACAAGCCGACAAGATAAATATATCAACTATTCTACTATGGGGGTTGTCTGATTTTTCTATTCATTACTCGTTTTGTTTTCAAAGGAAAACTAAATGTGGGCTGTTCTAGCATCAAAGTGCCACTAGGCAGAAATATTTTTCTCATGTTCCTTAATTTCTGTGAATGCCTACTCATTGCCTTACCTCCTCACGCTATTTGCACACACTATAGACTTTCTCTTTTTTTCTATTGTGTTAATGACTGTACGCTTGTTTATTCCATGTGTAACTCTGTGTTGTTGTTTGTGTCGCACTGCTTTGCTTTATCTTGGCCAGGTAGTAGTTGTAAATGAGAACTTGTTCTCAACTAGCTTACCTGGTTAAATAAATGTGAAATAAAAATAAAATTAAAAATGATTGTGCCGTAGCGGGTCTAACGGTCGTCTCGCGCCGAACTGCGCATGTGCAGCCCGTCAACTCAAAGGCAACTCCTATATAAACTCATATTAAAACGTTTCAGTTTGTCACTTTCACGAGGTTGGAGTACCAAAATGTTCAAATACGTAAGAGGTTGGCTCGAATCTAAGTTGTGGCTTTAGATTTCGAGAAAATAAATAGTTAAGTAAGATTTTTTTCACTTATCTTATTGATTTATCAATCCCCAAATCCCGGCCTGGTCTGTTTTGCATGAGTTCCCGGAAGTTTATGGATGTTGCGCCTCTGGGTTTAGAAACTCTGTGCGCAAATCCTCCAACATCCCCCCACACACATTCCAAAAAGTGTTTGACCGAACCCTGACGTGACCAATGAGAAAAGTAAATTCCGTGGAGGGCGGGTAGTTGGGTTTCATTGGGGAATGACTTCCAAAGTAGTTGCTGTTGGGTGGTGTCTTCGCTGCTTAGGTGACACGTAACTAAAGTTAAAGGTGTAAGGCCTCGGAAATATCGGGATTTTGACTTCTGCTACAGGGCTTGGCAAAGTCTGAACGCATTGCACTGTTACATCCTATCTGGGTTTGTTTCGGAATAGAGCATTGTTTCTACATTACCCACATTGACAAAGTCTGCTTCTCATGAAATATCGGAGAGAGTTTGCTTTGTGTAGTGTAGTCAAGCAGAAATCCAAGGAGAAGTAACAACAAACTGGGATTCCTTCGTGGATGTGGCTACACCGTGTTGTGGGCTAAAATGAGTCCAACATCTTCACTAAACTTCCCCCAACTCCAAAGTGTTTCTGCTCCCTCTGTCTAATAATGTTTGGGGACGACTGAGGTGATAAGGGGCTTGAGAGGTAGTAGTAAAAAGTTTAGCTGAACTTTCCACAGAAGTGACCGGGAGATTGCTTGTGCAGTCAGCGAGGAGAGGAGCTATTCAACCATGGGGAACGGAGTGTGTTCTCGGAGGCAGCGGAGAATCTTCCAGTCTCTCCTTCTAATCACCGTAGTTTTCGGGATTATTTACGGGGGGATGATATCGTATGAGATGCATAAACAGCTGAAGAGGACTGAAGCGATGGCTGCCAAGTACCAGCAACATCAAGAGTCGCTCTCGGCGCAGCTTCAAGGTAAACGTTTTCCCCAGCCGACGTTTTAAAAGATAAGGAGAGAACAGTGGCGATTTTAGAATGTTTTATCTTGGTGAAGCAAACAAAACAAAAACTGTGCATGCCAGCAAAACCACTAACAAACAACACTGATGAATAGATTATTTGCACTATAACGGTGACACACGGTGCTCACCAAATGTTAGGGCCTACATAAAGCTGTCCCAACATCTTACCATTGCTATACCATTGCTACACCTGGCTATCAGCGGAGCCTTGTCTGGCAGCGAAATAGTTCTTTCAGCCTCATTTACTGCCTTTAAAAAAAATATGGCTGACTTGCTTAAACAAATGTGGTTTCTAATGACAATTGAGTTGTACAAACTATGGCATATGAGGGGACAAGCAGATAAGGGACAATCTGTAATTTCGATTAAGACATTAATTAGCTGGCTAGGATGGATGTACTCAATGAATCAAATTTCAATCAAGTCAATAACTTTGTTTAGCACTTTTGAAATGTACAGTGACAGAATTCAGAACATGGGACGTTCTTAGTGTTTTCCCTGTACTCCAAGTCAGAACCATAGGATAAATAAAGGGGGCATATAAGCAGACAATGAAAGCTCTTACAATATTCAATGATTACATTTCTCTAAAACCGGTTATAGGCTACATGTGCACCACCAAGTCAGAACAGTAGGTGAAATTAAGAGGGGAAAATAGACAAAATGATTAGGGTGATGCACATGGGCTACTAACAGCTTACTATACAACATACACTTATTCGTTTCTTAGCTACAGTATACATATCTCCCTGGAATATTTTTGTAAACATTTTTAGATTTAACCTTTATTTAACTAGGCAACTCAGTTAAGAACAAATTCTTATTTACAATGACGGCCTACCCTGGCCAAACCGGGACGACGCTGGGCCAATTGTGCACCGCCCTATGGGACTCCCAATCACAGCCAGATGTGATACAGCCTGGATTCGAACCAGGGACGGTAGTGATGCATATTGCACTGAGATGCAGTGCCTTAGACTGCTGTGAGACTCGGGAGCGAAATTACATAATTTATGCAGCAGCATACAAGACATTTTTGGACTCGCCTTGTTATGCTGTGCTCACTTGAACAGGAAGGTGGCGCAGCAGTCCTTCGTGGGCAAATTCTGCAAAGTCTGGCATTCTCTGGATTTATGGTGCTTTCAAGACAACTGAGAACTTGGGGGAAAAAACAAGGTTGAATCATGATGACGTCAGGGATCTTCAGGTCGTAGCTCTAGAAAGACGCCCTACTTCTGGATTTACAATTTTGAGCTGGATGACCGTTCAAAATGTATTTTCCCGGTCGGAGCTAGTTTCCCCCCCCCCCCCCCTGATTTCCCAGTTAACTTGACTTCAGTGAGTTCAAGACTTCGCAGAGTTAAGTTGTTTTGAGCGCGGCACAAATCATGCTTCATTGACAAACGTGGCCAATGTTGATTGTTTATCATTTTTAAACTTGCAAAAGAGACCCTTAATCCCAGATTTTGGACCACACAACCACTCCACTGAATAGCAGGCTAGTGATTGCTTTGCAATGCTTGCAGTTAGCCACTGATTCCTTCCAAACCACTCATTGTTGAATTTACAACTTGCTGCGTGATGTTTATGTGCAATGGCCGATGAGCACCGATACGTTTTATCTATAATTTCTCGTCATTATTTCTCTTCATTGACAAGGATTAAAAAGGATTTGCCAGTATATTGTCGACATGATTCATGATGATGACTGCAAGTGGTCTGTGGTCACCACCTGCAGAACCACTCCTTTATTGGGGGTGTCTTGCTAATTGCCTATAATTTACACCTTTTGTCTATTCCATTTGCACAACAGCATGTGAAATGTATTGTCAATCAGTGTTGCTTCCTAAGTGGACAGTTTGATTTCACAGAAGTGTGATTGACTTGGAGTTACATTGTGTTGTTTAAGTGTTCCCTTTATTTTTTTGAGCAGTGTATGTAACGGATGTGAAATGGCTAGCTAGTTAGCGGGTACGCGCTAGTAGCGTTTCAATCAGTTACGTCACTTGCTCTGAAACCTAGATGTAGTGTTGCCCCTTGCTCTGCAAGGCCTGTGGCCTTTGGAGCGATGTGTAACGATGCTTCGTGGGCGACCATTGTTGTGTGCCGAAGTTCCCTGGTTCGCGCCTGTATCGGGGCGAGGGGACGGTTTAAAGTTATACTGTTACATTGATGCTGTTGACCCGGATCACTGGTTGCTGCGGAAAAGGAGGAGGTCGAAAGGGGGGTGAGTGTAACGGATGTGAAATGGCTAGCTAGTTAGCGGGTGCGCGCTAGTAGCGTTTCAATCAGTTACGTCACTTGCTCTGAAACCTAGATGTAGTGTTGCCCCTTGCTCTGCAAGGCTTTTGTGGAGCGATGGGTAACGACGCTTCGTGGGTGACTGTTGTTGATGTGTGCAGAAGGTCCCTGGTTCGCGCCCGTGTCGGGGCGAGGGGACGGTTTAAAGTTATACTGTTACACACATATATATATATATATATATATATATATATATATATATATATATATATATATATATATATATATATATATATATATATATATATATATGCTCTACTGAGCAGTGTGTATATATATATATATATATATATATATATATATATATATACTTAAACAACACAATGTAACATCAAGTCAATCACACTTCTGTGAAATCAAACTGTCCACTTAGGAAGCAACACTGATTGACAATAAATAGCAATTTTAAAAAATTATATATATATATATCGGCTTTTTTTGGACCTCCAATAATCGGTATTGGTGTTGATAAATCATCAGTCGACCTCTAATTGAGAGGGTGGGTGGACTTGTCTGTTTGGATGCAAGACTCATCAGCAGAGTTTAGCACACATCATTCCCCACGCTAGGCTGTAGCCTAGCATAAATATGTACCGGGGCCTAAGGTGGTTATTTTGAGTTTGGCCGAGAGGAGTTTCTTGATAAAGGATTTATGGCTGTATAGTAGGACACACACTTGGTAGCCTCAGTGTCCCGAGGCATGCTCTGCACCTCTGGAAACCTCACTGTCCACCTCAAAGTCAGACGGGTCACTAGGCAAGCGTTCTAAACACGTAGGTCACTCCCTCTATAGACAGTTTCTCTAAGTAGGTCCTGGCCTTTAGATGACGAAACCACCAATCTGATGTTTGGTTGTACAGTTGTACTTTCTACGATAGTTCAATGTTCAATTTCCACATACTTTGTTATATCATTTAGGTTCGGCTACACACACAGTTCTTGTTCCATGTTTTAAATGTACTGTATTCCTGGTTGGACAGTGAAATAATAATATGTGGACCATTTCAAATGGATTGGATAGCGCTTCACTCACATTGTCAAGGGTAACTCCCTTCCAGCTCACTTTGGTGTGGAGTGGGGATTCTGTTCACTTCACTGTCATTCAATATGTACTCTGCTGTCGATAGCATTAATGTACCATTAATAGCATTAACCTACAGTATATTTACAGACCATTCCACAGCCTGTGGGCGGAAAATGTATTCACAGTTTCCCTGTTTTAACAACAGAGCAGCTATTAACCGCTACTAGGGTTTTTGCTGGCCTCAACTCTGCCAACGGCTCTGGTAGCCCAGTTGTACTCAGTAGACTGCTCTCTATTTAAAGGTTCTCCACTCGGCATTTAGCAGACACACTCATGTGGAACATTTTACAAGAACTGCATTGAAGTGAGAAGCTAAGTTACGATCAAAGGGATTTTTTTTTATCAGTCAGAAATACATTGTTATATTATACATTATTATACTAATCTGAAATTGGATTTTTCTTATGAAACAGCAGAAGGGTGAATGTTGTAGAGACACTAGACAGTGAAACATAAGGACGAGTGTTTTATTTTGATTTCCCACTGAAAGAGAAAGAGGCCACTGAGGATGTCCCTGGAACTGTCCTAAAATTTCAACCCTCACTCGTATCACATACTCACTCCTGTGTGTGTGTGTGTGTGTGTGTGTGGGAGAGAGAAGGATATTATGTCCATGAGGAGAGAGACCTTGCATGCTCAGTCATCTCTTTGCCTTCGCCAGTTGTGTTGGAGGTAGGTAGGTATGTATACCCAGGTGTAGAGTTGTCTCCCGGAGGAGAGAGGGAGGGAGGGCTCAGTTAGGGACACCTGAAGGAGAGAGTAAAAAGACCCCCTGGAGGGCTATAGTACATAGAGATGATGTCATTGTTATTATACATTATGTAGGCATCATGGTAAACTTACCCTGTGAGATGAGAGGAGCCCTGACAAGACCCCTGGGTCCAGATGTCCTAAAGGCCCTTCCTCTCAGACCAACACCTACCTGGTTTCTCCCCTAGCCAGGTGAGTAGTTAGAGTACGGGGAATTGAAGGTAGCCTACCTATAGCCGACTACACAGGTCCCATCTGCACTTGTAGAATGCCGCCCTGTCTGTTTGAGGATTGAGACAGATCTCACCTGTATAGGGTTGCCCAGTTGAGAGAGTATTGGAGAGATGGACCTGAGCCCAGCTCTACCAACCAGAGGTCCAGTCCCTACTGGTCTGTCTCACCTGTATAGGGTTGCTCAGGTGAGTAGAATCACAATGGAGGTGGAACCCAGCCCACCACACACCTCCCCTCGAGGCCCAAGTGTTCTGGGAGAGATCTATGAGAGTGTGTGATCTGACTCTGGGCCCAGTTCACTCCAAAGGTCAACGTCATAGTGTGCCTTCTGTTCTCTCTCTCTCCATACACTTTATCTGCCATAAGGGACTGTATTAACCATTGGGGGACTCACTCTTATGGGACCTCTGTTGCCATGCTCACTGAGCTGTTAGAGTAGCACCGTTAGCAGGTAGGAAAGTAATAGTGTTATTTTGGTTGGTTAAGGTATAGTGTAAATGAAGGGAAATTCCACCTAATGGAATTACTCTGACTCTTTTTTTTTTCACTTTAAAATCTATGCCAAACAAAAAACATTGATTTCAAAGTTTAACAAACCATACAACTCTATGCACAAGGACTACTTTTAACAATTTCCACCAAAAAATGTCCAAAATGAATTTAAAGCTGCACTATGCAGAAATCGCTCCGCCATTTCCTGTTTGCAAAAATTCCAATACTTTGCCTAATTTCAGTTTGTGACAAAACAAGCACTCAGTGTAGAGAACCATTGTACCATCTGAACTACTGTGATGTCTTTTCCAGATCCACAAATATTTTCAGCTGTTTGAAGCCGGTGTACAAAACCCTTAAAAAGATTGGACCCTTTAAAAAAAAAAAAACATTCCGCTAAAATGACATCCCCAAATCTAACTGCCTGTAGCTCAGAACTTGAAGCAAGGATAAGCATATTCTTGGTACCATTTGAAAGGAAACACTTTGAAGTGTGTGGTAATGTGAAATTATTGTAGGAGAATATAACACAGATCTGGTAAAAGATAATACAAAGAAAAAAACATGTGTTTTTATTTATTTTCCCATCGTGAAAGGCAAGAGAAAGGCCATTATCTGACTTTGGACTCTAGGCGCACTTTAGATTTTGGCCACTAGAAGGCAGCAGTGTATGTGCAAAGTTTTAGACTGATCCAATCAACCATTGCATTTCTCTTCAAAATGTTGTATCGAGTCTGTGCCGATCCCGAACTTTGGTGACGGATTCCGGTAAAATCTCTCAGGTTTTTATGCAACCACGTATTTCAAAAACTCTTTATATATCTGCTCCGATTTAATATTAAAATATGTCTGCAGAAAGAATGGAGTGTCAGCTATGATATGACACATTGACTTTTGGAAAAAATCTATTTTTCTTATCAAACTACAGTGAAGTGAATTTACACCCGGTAACGGAACTACACCATGGGTCTCTGATCTGTACTACACAGAAATGAATAATTACAGATGTTTCACACGTTTGGACATCACAGTGCGGCACAGTAGAGTGCAGTACAATACAGCAGAGCATAGGGTAGAGTACAATGTACTGCACTCTACTTTTCTTTACTGTATTGGACTGTACTCTATGCTCTGCTCACTGTACTGAAGGGAGGACAGTAGCAGGTGACCCAACCGGTTTGTGACTTATGATTTCCCATTGTAGCCAATTCAGTTGCAGTAATTCACTTACCAATTTTGTAACTCAATTACAAGTTTTAATCACTTAATTAATAAACACAATTGATATCAGTAAAATCACTAAGACTAATCGGTAGGTCGACCATTACTTGTTACGTCTGTGAAGTGAGGGAGAAAAATGTTAATATCTTCCAGATATGTGGGTTTTTTGGTAATGGGATTTCAAGGCAATATTTCTTAGACTTACAGACGGTAAACAATTTATCCAAAACAAATTAAACAAATTATGTGTTTATTAGTTGGCAGGGGTCTTTAATTCAACATTACTGTGTTTTAATGTATTTCTGAAACCTTTAAGACTTTATCTGGTAGATGTTGTCGAAGACCCCTTTCCCATCTGTTTATCCAGAAATCAAAGCCTTTATTTATGCCTCATTTTTAAGATGGAACGTTTTAGAAACATTTATCTTTGCCTTTAATTTCCCCAAAATATAGACTCTTTGCTTTCATTTGACACCCAATTTGATATCCTCCTATGAACTTCCCATGTTGGTGCTCATGGGTCCTTTTACATGGACATGTCCTGAAGCTGCTGAGATTGAGATCTAGGAAACGGTTGTTTTTTCCTGGAACAACAAGGCTTTCTCTTGGTCTGTTCCTTGTACAACAGGGCTTTCTCTGGGTTTGTTCCTTGTACAACAAGGCTTTCTCTTGGTCTGTTCCTTGTACAACAGGGCTTTCTCTTGGTCTGTTCCTTGTACAACAGGGCTTTCTCTGGGTTTGTTCCTTGTACAACAGGGCTTTCTCTTGGTCTGTTCCTTGTACGACAGGGCTTTCTCTTGGTCTGTTCCTTGTACAACAGGGCTTTCTCTTGATCTGTTCCTTGTACAACAGGGCTTTCTCTTGATCAGTTCCTTGTACAACAGGGCTTTCTCTTGGTCTGTTCCTTGTACAACAGGGCTTTCTCTGTTTGTTCCTTGTACAACAGGGCTTTCTCTGTTTGTTCCTTGTACAACAGGGCTTTCTATGTTTGTTCCTTGTACAACAGGGCTTTCTCTTTATCTGTTCCTTGTACAACAGGGCTTTCTCTTGATCTGTTCCTTGTACAACAGGGCTTTCTCTGGGTTTGAACACTTGACTCACTGTTCTAGACTTGATTCAGTGCCTCTCCACCCTTTCTTGCCCCCTTCCCCTTTGTCAGCCTCTCTTCCCCTTTGTCAGCCTCTCTTCCCCTTTGTCAGCCTCTCTTCCCCTTTGTCAGCCTCTCTTCCCCTTTGTCAGCCTCTCTTCCCCTTTGTCAGCCTCTCTTCCCCTTTGTCAGCCTCTCTTCCCCTTTGTCAGCCTCTCTTCCCCTTTGTCAGCCTCTCTTCCCCTACGTCAGCCTCTCTTCCCCTACGTCAGCCTCTCTTCCCCTACGTCAGCCTCTCTTCCCCTACGTCAGCCTCTCTTCCCCTACGTCAGCCTCTCTTCCCCTACGTCAGCCTCTCTTCCCCTACGTCAGCCTCTCTTCCCCTACGTCAGCCTCTCTTTCTTAATTTCCTCTCCCTTCTCTACCTCTACTCTCCCTACCTCCTTCACCTATCTCTCTCTTCTGTCTCCCAGTAGTGTGAGTTTTTGCTTCACAGTTTGACTCTGTCCTGGCTTCCCCTCACTTAATCTATCGAGCACCGAGTGGCTTGTCAGACAGAGATGCATGGCCTAACCTAAGAGAGATCACTGGGACTGAGAAATGAACACAGTGGAGCTATAAATCTCAGACTGCTCTCTCATGTCTCTGTTTTGGTCCCTGGTAAAGGTATGGTCCCAGTCTATGGGTGTCTCTCAATAGTCTAACCTTTCTTCCTCTCTTCATTTCCTTCACCCACAACTAATCTGAGAAGTGGACAGGTGAAAGTACAGGTAGGGCTTCCTTCTGCCATATTGTGCTTCCGCTCCCCTCGTGTCCAGATCAGTGCCCGTATTGAGATGTAGCCTACCCAGAATGCATGTTGTGGAATTTAACCCTAGCATTAAAGGGAGTTAGAAGCACTGTTGCTCTGTTTAATAAGTACACACTTTAAACCTGGGATGTTGAATGCATGTACACTAGGTCTTTGTTAAGCTGCCTATTGTAATAAAGTGACTGTAAAGGCACTCTGATAACAGTAAAGGCACTCTAAGGAAAGGGGAAGGGGATACCTAGTCAGTTGTACAACTTCATGCATTCAACTGAAATGTGTCGGTATCTGTAAGGAAAAGTTGAATCAGCTGCTCAGATTTTCCAGGTGGTATTACAGGTAGGGTGGGGTATTCCAGGTGGTATTCCAGGTAGGGTGGGGTATTCCAGGTGGTATTACAGGTAGGGTGGGGTATTCCAGGTGGTATTACAGGTAGGGTGGGGTATTACAGGTGGTATTACAGGTAGGGTGGGGTAGTCCAGGTGGTATTACAGGTAGGGTGGGGTATTCCAGGTTGTATTCCAGGTAGGGTGTGGTATTACAGGTAAGGTGGGGTATTCCAGGTGGTATTACAGGTAGGGTGGGGTATTACAGGTAGGGTGGGGTATTCCAGGTGGTATTACAGGTAGGGTGGGGTATTACAGGTGGTATTACAGGTAGGGTGGGGTATTCCAGGTGGTATTCCAGGTAGGGTGGGGTATTCCAGGTAGGGTGGGGTATTCCAGGTGGTATTCCAGGTAGGGTGGGGTATTCCAGGTAGGGTGGGGTATTCCAGGTAGGGTGGGGTATTCCAGGTGGTATTACAGGTAGGGTGGGGTATTCCAGGTGGTATTACAGGTAGGGTGGGGTATTCCAGGTGGTATTACAGGTAGGGTGGGGTATTCCAGGTGGTATTACAGGTAGGGTGGGGTATTCCAGGTGGTATTACAGGTAGGGTGGGGTATTCCAGGTGGTATTCCAGGTAGGGTGGGGTATTCCAGGTGGTATTACAGGTAGGGTGGGGTATTCCAGGTGGTATTCCAGGTAGGGTGGGGTATTCCAGGCAGTATTCCAGGTAGGGTGGGGTATTCCAGGCGGTATTACAGGTAGGGTGGCGTATTCCAGGCGGTATTACAGGTAGGGTGGGGTATTACAGGTAGGGTGGGGTATTCCAGGTGGTATTACAGGTAGGGTGGGGTATTCCAGGTGGTATTACAGGTAGGGTGGGGTGTTCCAGGTGGTATTACAGGTAGGGTGGGGTATTCCAGGTGGTATTACAGGTAGGGTGGGGTATTCCAGGTAGGGTGGGGTATTCCAGGTGGTATTACAGGTAGGGTGGGGTATTCCAGGTGGTATTACAGGTAGGGTGGGGTATTCCAGGTAGGGTGGGGTATTCCAGGTGGTATTACAGGTAGGGTGGGGTATTCCAGGTGGTATTACAGGTAGGGTGGGGTATTACAGGTGGTATTACAGGTAGGGTGGGGTATTCCAGGCGGTATTACAGGTAGGGTGGGGTATTCCAGGTGGTATTCCAGGTAGGGTGGGGTATTCCAGGTGGTATTACAGGTAGGGTGGGGTATTCCAGGCGGTATTCCAGGTAGGGTGGGGTATTCCAGGCGGTATTACAGGTAGGGTGGGGTATTCCAGGCGGTATTACAGGTAGGGTGGGGTATTACAGGTAGGGTGGGGTATTCCAGGTGGTATTACAGGTAGGGTGGGGTATTCCAGGTGGTATTACAGGTAGGGTGGGGTATTCCAGGTAGGGTGGGGTATTCCAGGTGGTATTACAGGTATGGTGGGGTAGTCCAGGTGGTATTACAGGTAGGGTGGGGTATTCCAGGTGGTATTACAGGTAGGGTGGGGTATTACAGGTGGTATTACAGGTAGGGTGGGGTATTCCAGGTGGTATTACAGGTAAGGTGGGGTATTCCAGGTGGTATTACAGGTAGGGTGGGGTATTCCAGGTGGTATTACAGGTAGGGTGGGGTATTCCAGGTGGTATTACAGGTAGGGTGGGGTATTCCAGGTAGGGTGGGGTATTCCAGGTGGTATTACAGGTATGGTGGGGTAGTCCAGGTGGTATTACAGGTAGGGTGGGGTATTCCAGGTGGTATTACAGGTAGGGTGGGGTATTACAGGTGGTATTACAGGTGGGGTGGGGTATTCCAGGTGGTATTACAGGTAAGGTGGGGTATTCCAGGTGGTATTCCAGGTAGGGTGGGGTATTCCAGGTGGTATTACAGGTAGGGTGGGGTATTCCAGGTGGTATTACAGGTAGGGTGGGGTATTCCAGGTAGGGTGGGGTATTCCAGGTGGTATTACAGGTAGGGTGGGGTATTCCAGGTGGTATTACAGGTAGGGTGGGGTATTCCAGGTGGTATTACAGGTAGGGTGGGGTATTCCAGGTGGTATTCCAGGTAGGGTGGGGTATTCCAGGTGGTATTACAGGTAGGGTGGGGTATTCCAGGTGGTATTCCAGGTAGGGTGGGGTATTCCAGGTGGTATTACAGGTAGGGTGGGGTGTTCCAGGTGGTATTACAGGTAGGGTGGGGTATTCCAGGTGGTATTACAGGTAGGGTGGGGTATTCCAGGTGGTATTACAGGTAGGGTGGGGTATTCCAGGTAGGGTGGGGTATTCCAGGTGGTATTACAGGTAGGGTGGGGTATTCCAGTTAGGGTGGGGTATTCCAGGTGGTATTACAGGTAGGGTGGGGTATTCCAGGTGGTATTACAGGTAGGGTGGGGTGTTCCAGGTGGTATTACAGGTAGGGTGTGGTATTACAGGTAGGGTGGGGTATTCCAGGTGGTATTACAGGTAGGGTGGGGTATTCCAGGTAGGGTGGGGTATTCCAGGTGGTATTACAGGTAGGGTAGGGTATTCCAGGTGGTATTACAGGTAGGGTAGGGTATTCCAGGTGGTATTACAGGTAGGGTGGGGTATTCCAGGTGGTATTACAGGTAGGGTGGGGTATTCCAGGTGGTATTACAGGTAGGGTGGGGTATTCCAGGTGGTATTACAGGTAGGGTGGGGTATTCCAGGTGGTATTACAGGTAGGGTGGGGTATTACAGGTAGGGTGGGGTGTTCCAGGTGGTATTACAGGTAGGGTGGGGTGTTCCAGGTGGTATTACAGGTAGGGTGGGGTGTTCCAGGTGGTATTACAGGTAGGGTGGGGTATTCCAGGTGGTATTACAGGTACGGTGGGGTATTCCAGGTAGGGTGGGGTATTCCAGGTGGTATTACAGGTAGGGTGGGGTATTACAGGTAGGGTGGGGTGTTCCAGGTGGTATTACAGGTAGGGTGGGGTATTCCAGGTGGTATTACAGGTAGGGTGGGGTGTTCCAGGTGGTATTACAGGTAGGGTGGGGTGTTCCAGGTGGTATTACAGGTAGGGTGGGGTATTCCAGGTGGTATTACAGGTAGGGTGGGGTGTTCCAGGTGGTATTACAGGTAGGGTGGGGTGTTCCAGGTGGTATTACAGGTAGGGTGGGGTATTCCAGGTGGTATTACAGGTAGGGTGGGGTATTACAGGTAGGGTGGGGTATTTTCCTTGGGTTTTCATGGTGTCACTCTAACCGTTTAAAGTCTGGGGAAACACAAAGGCCTGGTGTTCTGCCACACAGTGTTTACGGCCAAATAGCATTCCAGTTTGCTCAGATTTTTGGTTAATTCTCTCTCTTTATTGCTATATATATATGTATATATATACTCTCTCTCACACACACCACACACACACCACACACACACACACACACACACACACACACACACACACACACACACACACACACACACACACTACCGTTCAAAAGTTTGGGGTCACTTACAAATTTCCTTGTTTTTGAAAGAAAAGCTTTTTTTTGGTCCATTTAAAATAACATCAAATTGATCAGAAATACAGTGTAAACATTGTTAATGTTGTCAATGACTATTGTAGCTGGAAATGGCAGATAAAAAAATGGAATATCTACATAGGCGTACAGAGGCCCATTATCAGCAACCATCACTCCTGTGTTCCAATGGCACGTTGTGCTAGCCTTTTAAAATTATAAACTTGGAATAGTTATTTGATGCCTGGTCCCGTGTGGCTCAGTTGGTAGAGCATGGCGCTTGCAACGCCAGAGTTGTGGGTTCAATTCCCACGGGGGGACCAGGGTTCAATTCCCACGGGGGGACCACGATGAATATGTATGAACTTTCCAATGTGTAAGTCGCTCTGGATAAGAGCGTCTGCTAAATGACTTAACTGTAACTTAACTGATCATTAGAAAACCCCTTTTGCAATTGTGTTAGCACAGCTGAAAACTGTTGTCCTGATTTAAAGAAGCAATTTAACTGGCCTCCTTTAGACTAGTTGAGTATCTGGAGCATCAGCATTTGTGGGTCCGATTACAGCCTCAAAATGACCAGAAACAAAGACTTTCTTCTGAAACTTGTCAGTCTATTCTTGTTCTGATAAATGAAGGCTAATCCATGTGAGAAATTTGCCAAGAATCTGAAGATGTGTGTACTACTCCCTTCACAGAACAGTGCAAACTGGCCCTAACCATAATAGAAAGAGTGGGAGGCCCCGGTGCACAACTGAGCAAGAGGACAAGTGCGTTAGTGTCTAGTTTGAGAAACAGATGCCTCACAAGTCCTCAACTGGCAGCTTCATTAAATAGTACCCGCAAAACACCAATCTCAACGTCAACATTGAAGAGGCAACTCCGGGATGCTGGCCTTCTAGACAGAGTTGGGGGGGAAAAATTAAGATGGGGAAATGAACAGACACTGGACAGAGGAACTCTGCCTTTCCAGCTACAATAGTCATTTACAACAATAACAATGTTTACACTTTATTTTTGATCGATTTGAAGTTATTTTAATGGACAAAAAAATTGCTTTTCTTTAAATAACAAGGACATTTCTAAGTGACCCAAACTTTTGAACGGTAGTTTGTGTGTTTGTTTATATGAACTCATTAAAAAAAAGAAACGTCCTTTCACTGTCAACTGCGTTAATTTTCAGCAAACTTAACATGTGTAAATATTTGTATGAACATAAGATTCAACAACTGAGAAATAAACTGAACAAGTTCCACAGACATGTGACTAACATAAATGGAATAATGTGTCCCTGAACAAAGGGGGGGGGGGTCAAAATCAAAAGTAACAGTCAGTATCTGGTGTGGCCACCAGCTGCACAAAGTACTGCAGCGCATCGCCTCCTCATGGACTGCACCAGATTTGCCAGTTCTTACTGTGAGATGTTACCCCACTCTTCCACCAAGGCATCTGCAAGTTCCCGGACATTTCTGTGGGGAATGGCCCTAGCCCTCACCCTCCGATCCAACAGGTCCCAGACGTGCTCAATGGGATTGAGATCCGGGCTCTTCGCTGGCCATGGCAGAACACTGACATTTCTGTCTTGCAGGAAATCATGCACAGAACAAGCAGTATGGCTGGTAGCATTGTCATGCTGTAGGGTCATGTCAGGATGAGCCTGCAGGAAGGGTACCACATGAGGGAGGAGGATATCTTCCCTATAACGCACTGCGTTGAGATTGCCTGCAATGACAACAAGCTCAGTCCAATGATGCTGTAACACACCGCCCCAGACCATGACGGACCCTCCACCTCCAAATCGATCCCGCTCCAGAGTACAGGCCTCAGTGTAACGCTCATTCCTTCGACGATAAAGGCGAATCCGACCATCACGCCTGGTGAGTCAAAACCGCGACTCGTCAGTGAAGAGCACTTTTTGCCAGTCCTGTCTGGTCCAGCGTCGGTGGGTTTGTGCCAATAGGTGCCGTTGTTGCCGGTGATGTCTGGTGAGGACCTGCCTTACAACAAGCCTACAAGCCCTCAGTCCAGCCTCTCTCAGCCTATTGCGGACAGTCTGAGCACTGATGGAGGGATTGTGCGTTCCTGGTGTAACTCGGCAGTTTTTGTTGCCACCCTGTACCTGTCCTGCAGATGTTGGTACACGTGGTCTGCCACTGTGAGGACGATCAGCTGTCCGTCCTGTCTCCCTGTAGCGCTGTTTAAGGCGTCTCACAGTACGGACATTGCAATTTATTGCCCTGGCCACATCTGCAGTCCTCATGCCCCTTGCAGCATGCCTAAGGCACGTTCACGCAGATGAGCACGGACCCTGGGCATCTTTCTTTTGGTGTTTTTCAGAGTCAGTAGAAAGGCCTCTTTAGTGTCCTAAGTTTTCATAACTGTGACCTTAATTGCCTACCCTATGTAAGCTGTTAGTGTCTTAATGACCATTCCACAGGTGCATGTTCATTAATTGTTTATGGTTCATTGAACAAGCATGGGAAACAGTATGTAAAACCCTTTACAATGAAGATCTGCGAAGTTATTTGGATTTTTACAAATTATCTTTTGAAGACAGGGTCCTGAAAAAGGTCTGTTTCTTTTTTTGCTGAGTTTGTGTGTGTGTGTGTGTGTGTGTGAGCTCTGTGACGACATACTGTGGAGTATCACACCTGACTATCAATTAACGATGGCAATGCCAGAATACACATTCTGAACCAATACAGAACACCCTCACGCATTCAGAGAAGATCAGTTTGCTTGTTCAAATCCATTTATAGGTGTGTATTAAATCTAAATGTTTGTATCATAGACGGCTTTCTGTTTAGCTTCAACTCCAGATGGCTCTGTGAGAACATCCTGGCACATTAAGACTGTTTTCTCTCTCTTTCCCTCTGTCTTTCTCCTCCCTTCTCTCTGTTCCTCAGTCGTGTACGAGCATCGCTCGCGTCTAGAGAAGTCTCTGCAGAAGGAACGTGTGGAACACAAGAAGGCCAAAGAGGGTGAGGGAGACAAACGGCAGCCAATATTATCTACATTACTACATGAAGTACTTTAATCCTCAACTATACACTCTTTACAACCATGGTGATTCCATCATGTCTTCCCCTTTTGTCTCCAACAGATTATCTGGTGTATAAACTTGAAGCCCAACAGTCACTGAACAAGGAGAAGGTAGGCCTTAGTCCCCAACTCTAGTACTCGTGATAGAAAGTGATTCAACATTAATGTGCCCATCTGTTTAGTGGGACTGTTAACTTCTACTTGGTCACAATCCCGGATCTGGGAGCACCCCCATCAGTAAAAAAGCTGACTAGCATAGCCTAGCATAGCGTCACAAGTAAATACTAGCATCTAAATATAATTAAATCACAAGTCCAAGACACCAGATGAAAGATACACATCTTGTGAATCCAGCCATCAATTCTAATTTTTAAAATGTTTTACAGGGAAGACACAATATGTATTTCTATTAGCTAACCACGATAGCAAAAGACACAACTTGTTTTTCTCCACCATTTTTTTCCTGCATAGGTAGCTATCACAATTTCGACCAAATAAAGATAGAAATAGTCACTAACCAAGAAACAACTTCATCAGATGACAGTCATAACATATTTATTGTATAGCATATGTTTTGTTAGAAAAATTTGCATATTTCAGGTATAAATCATAGTTTTACATTGCAGCCGCCATCACAACTCTCACCAAAGCAACTAGAATAACTACAGAGACCAACGTGAATTACCTAAATACTCATCATAAAACATTTATGAAAAATACACAGCGTACAGCAAATGAAAGACAAAGATCTTGTGAATCCAGCCAATATTTCAGTTTTTTTAAGTGTTTTACAGCGAAAACACAATATAGCATTATATTAGCTTACTACAATAGCCAACCACACAACAGCATTGATTCAAGCCAACAATAGCGATAACGAATAAACCAGCAAAATATATACATTTTTTCACTAACCTTCTCAAACTTCTTCAGATGACAGTCCTATAACATCATATTACACAATACATGTAGAGTTTGTTCAAAAATGTGCATATTTAGCGGCACAAATCGTGGTTATACAATGAGAATAGTAGCCAAGCTGCCAACAAAATGTCGGGAGAAATCTTGGGAGAGGCACCTAATCTAATCATTAACTAATCATAAACTTGACAAAAAAATACAGGTTGGACAGCAAATGAAAGATACATTAGTTCTTAATGCAACCGCTGTGTTAGATTTTTAAAATTAACGTTACTACGACATACAGCGTGCGTTAAAGCGAGACCGCACCGAAATTAATGGCGGAATAGGAGTTTTACATTTTTCAACAGAACAACGAATTAACATCATAAATAGTTCTTACTTTTTGATGAGCTTTCATCAGAATCTTGGCCAAGTTGTCCTTTGTCCAGAAGAATCGTTGCTCGGTTGTTGATTGTCGCCTTCGACTTTGGAATTAGCAGTAAACATTAGCCATGTGGCGAAGACGTGCCCAACTCACTATAACGCAGCACAAAAAAAATTCCGAAAATCGCAATATACTGATGTAAAATGATATAACTCGGTTTAAAATAACTACATTATGACGTTCTTAACACCTATATCGAATAAAATCAGAGCCGGATATATCTAAGGCCTATAACGGGAGCTTTCCAGAACGCCATCCTGAGGTCTGTCTTGCGTCATGGCGAATGTTGAAAAGAGTGCACCCCCGGTTCCAAGAGCCCTTATATGGCCTCAGATCTGCCTAGCAACTCCATTCTAATTCTCACTATTTGCTGACATCTAGGGGAAGGCGTATGCAGTGCAGGTCGACCAATAGAAGACATGCAAATTAATAAACTGACCCTAGAACAGCCTGCCTGATTTCAGATTTCTCATTTCCTCACAGGAAGTTTGCTCCAACTTTAGTTATGTTTTACTCACAGATATAATTAAAACGGTTTTAGAAACTAGAGAGTGTTTTCTATCCAATAGTAATAATAATATGCATATTGTACGAGCAAGAATTGAGTATGAGGCAGTTTAATTTGGGAACAAAATTTTTACAAAGTGAAAACAGCACCCCCTATTGAGAAAAGGTTTTAAATGATTCTGTCTGACTGCCAACATCTCTCCAGACTGAGGAGCAGTTGTGTTTTAATGGTTTTATTAGGTCAGCGGCACTGATGTCACTTCCTGCTGTGGGCTGAAATGCCTCTGATTTGGTTGGGGGATTGTAAATGTTGTTGATGTTAAAGGAGGAGTGGAGACTGGGATTGTAAATGTTGTTGATGTTAAAGGAGGAGTGGAGACTGGGATTGTAAATGTTTTTGATATTATTAAAGGAGGAGTGGACACGGGGATTCTAAATGTTTTTGATATTATTAAAGGAGGAGTGGACACTGGGATTGTAAATGTTTTTGATATTAAAGGAGGAGTGGACACTGGGATTGTAAATGTTTTTGATATTAAAGGAGGAGTGGACACGGTGATTGTAAGTGTTTGTCGTTTGTTAAACAGCAGGACTCCAGCAGCAGATTGAACTCTTTACATGGGCAGCACCAGATGCTGAAGGTCAGAAGGAACACACACACACACACACACACACACACACACACACACACACACACACACACACACACACACACACACACACACACACACACACACACACACACACACACACACACACACTGACCCACGCTCTGGCCTTGTTGTTTTAGAAGCAGCATGAGGACCTGAAGAAGCAGCACTATGACCTGCAGGAGCAGCATCAGATTCAGGGAGACGAACACGGCAAGGCCTTGGACGAACACAAGGACCGCTTCGACAAACTACAGCAGACCAAAGAGATGGAAGCCTCCAAACTCAAAGGTGCAGACACACACGAGGACTACAGTAAATACTAGCATGCCTTTGTCTCCCTCTCCTGACTTTGAGCGGTGTTGCAGTTTGGAGTGGACGCACGATACAATGGCATAATAACATTGTAATAAGTATGGTACATGGTGTGTTTGTGTAATTACTGTAGAGAATGTGTATAATCTGCGAGAGGAGAATAGGCAGCTGAGGAAAGCTCACCGGGACATCCATGTCCAGCTGCAGGATGCACGGGTGAGTCCTGGGAATTAGTGCTGAGCGATTAACCGACATGTCATTTTTGGGTGGGGTTGACCAACATCGGTTCAATTACTTGAATTACATTTTTATGTAACTATTTTTTTGTCAAATGTGCCGTTCCTCTAGAGAGAAATCAAATCATTCACGAGATAATTCAACTTTATAACTATGACATGCTGGGCTGAAGGGAGTTGTAGGTTTCATTAAACAAATATTCATCCTAGTTCAGCGCAGAAAAGTCTTAATTAACAACAACAACCTTAATCGATAGCGCCATTTTTTTTCCCTGCTCGCGACACGGGTCAGAGAGGAAGAGGCGACGCGAGAGGTTTCACTCTCGACAGTTTGTCCAAAATAATCCCAATGCGTTTCTTATTTTGGACCTAAACTTGTTTCCTGCTTTCCCACCTTTGGGACAACGACTCTCATTGTTAAGGCGGGGAGAAATGAGCATTTTTTTTTATTTATTTTTTATTTAAAAAAAAAATGTACTCCCTTTTTCGCCCCAATTTCGTGGTATTCAATTGTTAGTAATTACTATCTTGTCTTATCGTTACAACTCCCGTACGGGCTCGGGAGAGACGAAGGTCTATTATCTATTTTGAAGAACTAGTAAAATGATTTTGTCAGACAGCTCTGCAGCATTCTTAGGCAGGCTAGCTAAATAGGATGACTAAAGTATGGCGAGAAGATGGCTGGCTGCTACTGCCTGAGATGAAAAAAGTAATAAACACAACTGCTACACAACTATTGATGTTGTCGTGACTTGACATTAATCTGAAGACTGTTTTTTTATCTAATTACCTAAATATGTTTAATTGTTACCCGATTCCAATGAATCATGTAACAACCACTAGAGCGGTTCTTTAAAGAGTTAGCATCTCCCAAATTAAACTCTTAAAGGTATGTACCTATCACATCTAATAACAGTGCTTATTAATTATTACCTCATATCATCATTCTGAACCGTTGTAACCTCTTTGCATCTGCAAAAACCTGAGCCTTAGGATTCAGTACTACACAAATTGGTTTAATTATTTATTTACTAGCTAACTAAATGGTGACGCAGGATAAACACACACACTTAACACATTAAAACAGATCTCTAGCGGACTGACGACAATATGGCTGCTTGTTACAGAAGAGATGGAGAGAGAGAGGGACAGAGACACTTAACGTTGGTACATGTTGAAACTACTCTCACTTATAGTACTCATATACTTTACACACGAACCGCCTCCTTCTTTCAGTAAGAAATCACAAATGTATTTACGTGAAATGCCTTGGTTTCTCTCGGTGGACAGGGCCGCCTTGGAAAAGGGTTTGGGCCTTTTCACAGCAAGCTTGTAAAGGCTCTGATTCTCCAAAAATGGTTACAACAAGTCTTCTATTGTTGTCCTTCTTTGTAGTTGTCCGGTATCCGGTGACTTGTTGTGTAGTCCTGAACAGAACTACAGAGTTTGTTTTCCTTCCATTCGCTCCTGAAGATGCTTCTTTGAAGATAGGCTAGCCAGCCGTGTCGATGGTTCTCAGTGGGGTGATGAGAAGTAGCGTAATACGACGGTTTGAGCAGGGTAGTAGAGTGGTACCACTTAAATTCGCTTTTCTAGATACTTTACTTAGGACCGCTAATCAACCGTACCAGTGATTGTCCGCGAGGTGAGTTTATCGTCTCTACCTCGTGTTGAGATTCACAGTTCAAACCACTTTTAACGTGTAGCAGCAGTTTTACGTCTCTCTGGTCTGATATGTTGATTCTAACCCGTCGTTTTATACAATTTGTTCAAAAGGGCGGTTCCGTCAGGCGACACGCTCTCTGACCTCACTCAGGGGCGTGACTTGTCACTGTGCAAAGTTTATGTTAAAACAATTCTCTCTTATGGCTCCTAAAATCACATCTCTCTTAACAAAAACACTTTCATAATTGTTCATATTATATGCACAACGCATAGGATGGACACTTCATACATGTAGTGCATATACTTTCCAAGTTACAGTATTTCCTGTATAACATTTTTAATGACATCACAAAATGACATTAGTGTTCTATAGATTGGCTCTGACCATTCCCCACGTTCTATGTTACAAATATTGTTCCGGTATTCGCTTTAGAACGTGTTAGAGTTTCAGTGTGAAAACAATACATTCCTCTGGTGAACATTGGAGAAGGGGAGCTGAATGTTCTGCCCTTGATTTACAACAGGCCGTGAGTTGTTAATCCCCCCCCCCCCCCCCTAGTTCTGGGGGTCTGGGTGAAGTTATTCATTGCAAACCTGATCTGACCAATTTGAATCCTCTCAGGACAGTCATGACAATGTCTACCAAATGTGGACCTGACAGAGACAATGGAATATTTTGGTAATTGAATGTTCACTATTTTTGGCTTTGGAATTTCTGTTAAAAATCTAAAATTATTGTTATTTCATTTATTTAAATATGCATTTAATGTTTAAAAAAATAATCAAAAATCATTTTTTAAATCAAACCTAAACCAAACCGACCTCAAAGAACTTGTCATTCAGCCCTACTGGTAATAGTAGAGCTCGGTCAACCTCGAATTGTTTATGTAAAAAACATAGATATAAAATATGGAAGAAGCTCTCTTAAGGCCATTGGATAGCTAGGAGGATGCATCACCATGTTATTTTATATCTTAACATATTATTACTGTTACAGATAGTACATAAGGACTTGAAGGCTGCCCATGATCAACTTGCACTGACGCTAGAGGACCACAAGAGTGCGCTGGCCGCAGCTCAGGTAGGGGGACACTGTACTGTGCGGGGATATGATGGTTCTTTCTAACATCTAGAGAATATCCTGGTTCCTAACATATCTAGAGAATATCCTGGTTCCTAACATATCTAGAGACTATCCTGGTTTCTAACATATCTAGAGACTATCCTGGTTTCTAACATATCTAGAGACTATCCTGGTTTCTAACATATATCTAGAGACTATCCTGGTTTCTAACATATATCTAGAGACTATCCTGGTTTCTAACATATATCTAGAGACTATCCTGGTTTCTAACATATATCTAGAGACTATCCTGGTTTCTAACATATATCTAGAGACTATCCTGGTTTCTAACATATATCTAGAGACTATCCTGGTTTCTAACATATATCTAGAGACTATCCTGGTTTCTAACATATATCTAGAGACTATCCTGGTTTCTAACATATATCTAGAGACTATCCTGGTTTCTAACATATATCTAGAGACTATCCTGGTTTCTAACATATATCTAGAGACTATCCTGGTTTCTAACATATATCTAGAGACTATCCTGGTTTCTAACATATATCTAGAGACTATCCTGGTTTCTAACATATATCTAGAGACTATCCTGGTTTCTAACATATATCTAGAGACTATCCTGGTTTCTAACATATATCTAGAGACTATCCTGGTTTCTAACATATATCTAGAGACTATCCTGGTTTCTAACATATATCTAGAGACTATCCTGGTTTCTAACATATATCTAGAGACTATCCTGGTTTCTAACATATATCTAGAGACTATCCTGGTTTCTAACATATATCTAGAGACTATCCTGGTTTCTAACATATATCTAGAGACTATAGAGGATCCTGGTTGGGTTCTAACGTGTCTAGAGAGGATCCTGGTTGGTTTCTAACGTGTCTAGAGAGGATCCTGGTTGGTTTCTAACGTGTCTAGAGAGGATCCTGGTTGGTTTCTAACGTGTCTAGGGACGATCCTGGTTGGTTTCTAACGTGTCTAGGGACGATCCTGGTTGGTTTCTAACATATATCTAGAGAGGATCCTGGTTGGTTTCTAACGTGTCTAGAGTGGATCCTGGTTGGTTTCTAACGTGTCTAGGGACGATCCTGGTTGGGTTCTAACGTGTCTAGGGACGATCCTGGTTGGTTTCTAACGTGTCTAGGGAGGATCCTGGTTGGTTTCTAACGTGTCTAGAGAGGATCCTGGTTGGGTTCTAACGTGTCTAGGGACGATCCTGGTTGGGTTCTAACGTGTCTAGGGACGATCCTGGTTGGGTTCTAACGTGTCTAGGGACGATCCTGGTTGGGTTCTAACGTGTCTAGGGACTATCTTGGTGAAGGACAGGAAGGCATGACTCTGAGGGGCCGTGTCGGTCTGTGTGGGTTTGGGCAGCAGGAGGACGGGCTTCGCATCGAGTGGGTTGGTTCACTAAGGGGTGTCTGAGCTTGAGGGGCACATTAAAAGCATGCTTAAGCTAATCAAGAGGGAAAATATAATGGGTTGATTTGGTGCGAGAGAGAGAGGGAAAGAATTTGGAAAGAATTTAAGAATTCTACAGCTTTGTCTGTCAGAAAAGCAATGTTTGATAAATGGGTTATTTAACTGGTCCAGTCCATTTGCTGGACAAGGGGGAGAAAAAGGACTGTACCATTTAAATCTGGAAAGAGGGGGGGGGGGGGGTGATGTGGTCCTGGCTAATGGTCCTTCACTCAGATGTCTTGCCATCTGTAGGTGGGCTGTCCCTCTGCATGTCTGCTGCCTGTCCCCCTTGCAAGAGGACCTCTCATTTCTCACCTCTGACCCCTGATATTCTGGCTTCCTTGATGCTGTCTTCCTGGTTCTGAGGAGGCTGCCTCCTAACGCTCTTCTAACCTTCAGCTAACCTTTGCTCATGCAAGTGCCCTTCAATAAATCTGACTTAATGTTGTTTGCATGTCCTGACCTCACTGTTTCCTTATGGTTATTTAATAGTTGACTGAAGGTTGTCTGGTCTCTCCTCAGGTCCAGGTAGATGAGTTTAAACATCTCAAAGAGACCCTGATCAGAATGCCCAACCCCGCCCACCAACAGGCCCAGCCTGCTGCTCTATTGGCCAAGGCCCATGAACAGGGCCCACCCATACCACAGCCAGCTGCCTTATTGGCTGAGCCCCACATAGAAGCACACACCCATGAGGAAGACTATGGGGACACACAGTCTAGGGTAGAGGAGGCTGCTCTTTTTTGGCACATCCTTGAATCTGTCATGTTATTTTGTCACACACACACACACACACACACACACACACACACACACTCACACACTCTCTCTCTCTCTCTAACCCACTCTGTTATTTTACTGACTAGTTGCATCTACAGGAGGAGGTGGTGGGCAAGCCAAAGTTCCAGTCTCAGCCTGCCGGGTCCCACCATGCAGAGAAGGAGAAAGAGGGATATGGAGAGACAGAGGGGGAGGCAGAGAGGAGTAGAGAGCTGGCGGAGGGGGAGGCAGAGAGGAGGAGAGAGCTGGCGGAAGAAGAGATGGAGCAGGCGGGGCAGCCTCAGAAGCTGGAGGAGGAATCTGAACAACCACAGGAGGACGAGGGGTTGGAGGCGGAACACAACCAGCCAGACAACAATGCTCTGAACCGTCAGAGACGCCAACCACAACAGGTAGGAACTAGTTAGAGACACTTAGAACTGGAAAAAGTACCCACTTGTCATACTTTAGTAAAAGTAAAGATACCTTAATAGAAAATGACTCAAGTGAAAGTCACCCAGTAAAATACAACTTGTCTAAAAGTATTTGGTTTTAAATATACTTAAGTATCAAAAGTAAATGTATTACTGAAATGTACTTAAGTATCAAAAATAAAAAGTAAAAAGTATGAATAATTTCTAATTACTTTTATTAAGCAGACCAGTAAACACAATTTTTGTGTTTTTAATATTTTTTAATGTACGAATAGCTAGGGGCACACTCCAACTCTCAGACATCATTTACAGATAGCCAGGGTCACACTCCAACTCTCAGACATCATTTACAGATAGCCAGGGTCACACTCCAACACTCAGACATCATTTACAGATAGCCAGGGGCACACTCCAACACTCAGACATCATTACAGATAGCCAGGGTCACACTCCAACACTCAGACATCATTTACAGATAGCCAGGGTCACACTCCAACACTCAGACATCATTTACAGATAGCCAGGGGTATACTCCAACTCTCACATCATTTACAGATAGCCAGGGTCACACTCCAACACTCAGACATCATTTACAGATAGCCAGGGTCACACTCCAACACTCAGACATCATTTACAGATAGCCAGGGTCACACTCCAACACTCAGACATCATTTACAGATAGCCAGGGTCACACTCCAACTCTCACATCATTTACAGATAGCCAGGGTCACACTCCAACACTCAGACATCATTTACAGATAGCCAGGGTCACACTCCAACACTCAGACATCATTTACAGATAGCCAGGGTCACACTCCAACACTCAGACATCATTTACAGATAGCCAGGGTCACACTCCAACACTCAGACATCATTTACAGATAGCCAGGGTCACACTCCAACACTCAGACATCATTTACAGATAGCCAAGGTCACACTCCAACTCTCACATCATTTACAGATAGCCAGGGTCACACTCCAACACTCAGACATCATTTACAGATAGCCAGGGTCACACTCCAACACTCAGACATCATTTACAGATAGCCAGGGTCACACTCCAACTCTCACATCATTTACAGATAGCCAGGGTCACACTCCAACACTCAGACATCATTTACAGATAGCCAGGGTCACACTCCAACACTCAGACATCATTTACAGATAGCCAGGGGCACACTCCAAAACTCAGACATAATTTACAAATGAAGTATTTGTGTTTAGTGAGTCCACCAGATCAGAGGCAGTAGAGATGACCAGGGATGTTCTCTTGATATGTGTGTGAATTGGACCATGTTCTGCCCTGCTAAGCATTCAAAATGTAACGAGTACTTTTGGGTGTCAGGGAAAATGTATGGAGTAAAAAGTACATAATTTTCTTTAGGAATGTAGTGAAGTAAAAGATGTCAAAAGTATTAATAGTAAAGTACAGACACCCCAAAAAACGACTTAAGTTGTACTTTAAAGTATTTTTACTTAAGTACTTTACACCAATGGTACTCCTTAATACAATATCTTTAGAACAGCATGTTGTCTGTCTGGTTTCCCCAGGATCCAGAAAGTGCCATCCACCTCGTCCCCGAGACCCACCTCCAGCAGGAGGCCCACGTGGCCCAGGCCCAGGTGGAGCGTGTGAAGTCTGCCTACGAGCAGCAGCAGATGCAGCAGCGACTGGAGGCTGAGCAGGTCCAGAGGACGAGGGAGCTCCAGCTGCGCCAGGAGGCCCTGCAGGCCCAGAGGACGAGGGAGCTCCAGCTGCGCCAGGAGGCCCTGCAGGCCCAGAGGACGCGTCAGCTCCAGCTGCGCCAGGAGGCCCTGCTGGCCCAGAGAATGACCGTGCAGAGGGAGAGAGAGCTGCGTCTGCGAGCTCAGCACGAGAGAGAGGCACAGCAGCATCGAGAGGAGGACCGTCGGGAACAGCTACTGAAGGAGGAGCAGCTCAGGTCAGAGGGCAAGGGGCAGGGGTCACAGGTTATCTAGAGGTCACGAAGAGGTCTTTAGTTAAATTCAATACAATTAATCAATGACTTATTGAAAAGAATTTGTACCCCTTTGGAATGGTGTTACAATATGTTCTGCTGTTCAGGAAGAAGAGTGACTATGAGAACACAAACAATGACATCGTCCAGGGTGATGAAGAACCTCATATTGATGATGACAAAGGTGAGATAATCAAGTCACAAAATGTTCTGTCTGGATTCTGGAACCATTTTTAAAGAGGGAGACTGATATTGACATTTAGACAACATTAGTTTTTTTTCTCTGCATTTTTGACTGAATAAGACATGTGATTGTATAGACTTACTTACCTGGCTGTTATCGGACTCACTGTTGGTTTACTGTGTGTACAGAGAGGGACACCCACTTGGAGGAGGAGGAGAAGCAAGAGGAAGAGGACCACCGAGTACCACAGCTACAGGTCAGACAGATATTTAAATGTACCAGTCTCTATCAACCACTGATTTCAAAGACTGTCACATGGTTTGAGGTGAATCTGACCCCAGTTTGTACTGTAGTTTTCACTCTGTTATTTATTATTTGACATGTTTTTATTATATTTATGAATCATATTCAAACTTGATATTATCATGTTCAGACATGTTCTATGCCTTTAAAGTTAATGTAAAATGATTGAATTGACATTAGTTGACTCTGACTCAGTACATGTCTTTCTAAGAAGTCCTAAAGCCGTAGTTAGTGATGTAGTGAATTATGGAGGATCTGTTGGCACTGGAGGGCTCTCTCTCCCTGCCTGCCTGACACAAACATCAGCCTCAACCCCTACTCTCTCTCCCTGCCTGACAAACATCAGCCTCAACCCCTACTCTCTCTCTCTCCCTGCCTGACAAACATCAGCCTCAACCCCTACTCTCTCTCTCTCTCTCTGCCTGACACAAACATCAGCCTCAACCCCTACTCTCTCTCTCCCTGCCTGACACAAACATCAGCCTCAACCCCTACTCTCTCTCTCTCCCTGCCTGACACAAACATCAGCCTCAACCCCTACTCTCTCTCTCCCTGCCTGACACAAACATCAGCCTCAACCCCTACTCTCTCTCTCTCCCTGCCTGACACAAACATCAGCCTCAACCCCTACTCTCTCTCTTTCCCTGCCTGACACAAACATCAGCCTCAACCCCTTCTCTCTCTCTCTCTGCCTGACACAAACATCAGCCTCAACCCCTTCTCTCTCTCTCTCTCTCTGCCTGACACAAACATCAGCCTCAACCCCTACTCTCTCTCTCTCTCCCTGCCTGACACAAACATCAGCCTCAACCCCTACTCTCTCTCTCTCTGCCTGACACAAACATCAGCCTCAACCCCTTCTCTCTCTCTCTCTCTGCCTGACACAAACATCAGCCTCAACCCCTTCTCTCTCTCTCTCTCTCTGCCTGACACAAACATCAGCCTCAACCCCTACTCTCTCTCTCCCTCTCTCTCTGCCTGACACAAACATCAGCCTCACCCCTAGCCACAGCCCCTTGGGTATTGGTCTAGTGTTCTTTCTGTGTGTGTGTGTGTGTGTGTGCTTTCATAGATAGTAGAGCAGAGAAACCCACCCCAATATGGGTTTCACACACACACTGACATTCTGTCGCTCTCCATCCCTCCCGTCCTGCAGGGGGCAGTAGAGGGGGAGGTGGACCCAGAGGATGACCCTAATAACCAGGGGGAGGATGAGTTTGATGTGGCAGAGGAGCAGCATCTTCAGCACAGGGAGGAAGAGGAGGCAGACATACATCTCAACCCCAATCACCCAGCCATAGATGAGGAACTGGTGGTGAGAGAAGGAGGGAGGGAATGAGGGATGGAGGAGAGAAAATAGTGAAAGGAAGTAAGGAGACAACAGAAGTAGTCAGAGATATACCAGGATGACAAACTTAGGCTCTGATACAAGCAACAGGTAAAAGTTGTTCCGGTGACTTTGCCATGGTAACAGTTGTCATGGTTTCTGTGTTTGCAGATGGCGGTAAACCCCGACCAGCAGGAAGACAACCTGGATGACCAGTATCCGGAGGAGGACGAGGTACACGCACGCACACGCACACGCACACGCACACACACAGAGGTTCAAAGAGGAGGAGGGAGAAGACGTGGTCTGATGGTGGTTAACCTTGTTAGGTGCAGGAGGATTTGGCCGGGGGGCAGAAGACGGAGGAGGAGCCATACAACGAGGAGAAAGAAGAACACGTGAGTCTAGGAACACTATGGAATATTGTACGTGGAACCTTGAGTGAGAAGACGACCGTGGGTTTGTCCCAGAGCAGGGACCAGTATAAACACCTTCAGACTCTCAGCATAGACCCAGAGCAGGGACCAGTATACACACCTTCAGACTCTCAGCATAGACCCAGAACAGGGACCAGTATAAACACCTTCACTCTCTCAGCATAGACCCAGAGCAGGGACCAGTATACACACCTTCACTCTCTCAGCATAGACCCAGAGCAGGGACCAGTATAAACACCTTCAGACTCTCAGCATAGACCCAGAGCAGGGACCAGTGCAAACACCTTCAGACTCTCAGCATAGACCCAGAGCAGGGACCAGTATAAACACCTTCACTCTCTCAGCATAGACCCAGAGCAGGGACCAGTGTAAACACCTTCACTCTCTCAGCATAGACCCAGAGCAGGGACCAGTGTAAACACCTTCACTCTCTCAGCATAGACCCAGAGCAGGGACCAGTATAAACACCTTCAGACTCTCAGCATAGACCCAGAGCAGGGACCAGTATAAACACCTTCACTCTCTCAGCATAGACCCAGAGCAGGGACCAGTATAAACACCTTCACTCTCTCAGCATAGACCCAGAGCAGGGACCAGTATAAACACCTTCAGACTCTCAGCATAGACCCAGAGCAGGGACCAGTATAAACACCTTCAGACTCTCAGCATAGACCCAGAGCAGGGACCAGTATAAACACCTTCACTCTCTCAGCATAGACCCAGAACAGGGACCAGTATAAACACCTTCACTCTCTCAGCATAGACCCAGAGCAGGGACCAGTGTAAACACCTTCACTCTCTCAGCATAGACCCAGAGCAGGGACCAGTGTAAACACCTTCACTCTCTCAGCATAGACCCAGAGCAGGGACCAGTGTAAACACCTTCAGACTCTCAGCATAGACCCAGAGCAGGGACCAGTATACACACCTTCACTCTCTCAGCATAGACCCAGAGCAGGGACCAGTGTAAACACCTTCAGACTCTCAGCATAGACCCAGAGCAGGGACCAGTATAAACACCTTCACTCTCTCAGCATAGACCCAGAGCAGGGACCAGTATAAACACCTTCAGACTCTCAGCATAGACCCAGAGCAGGGACCAGTATAAACACCTTCACTCTCTCAGCATAGACCCAGAACAGGGACCAGTGTAAACACCTTCACTCTCTCAGCATAGACCCAGAGCAGGGACCAGTGTAAACACCTTCAGACTCTCAGCATAGACCCAGAGCAGGGACCAGTATACACACCTTCACTCTCTCAGCATAGACCCAGAGCAGAGACCAGTGTAAACACCTTCAGACTCTCAGCATAGACCCAGAGCAGGGACCAGTATAAACACCTTCACTCTCTCAGCATAGACCCAGAGCAGGGACCAGTATAAACACCTTCACTCTCCCAGCATAGACCCAGAGCAGGGACCAGTATACACACCTTCACTCTCCCAGCATAGACCCAGAGCAGGGACCAGTATAAACACCTTCAGACTCTCAGCATAGACCCAGAGCAGGGACCAGTATAAACACCTTCACTCTCTCAGCATAGACCCAGAGCAGGGACCAGTATAAACACCTTCAGACTCTCAGCATAGACCCAGAGCAGGGACCAGTATAAACACCTTCAGACTCTCAGCATAGACCCAGAACAGGGACCAGTATAAACACCTTCAGACTCTCAGCATAGACCCAGAGCAGGGACCAGTAAACACACCTTCACTCTCTCAGCATAGACCCAGAGCAGGGATCAGTAAACACACCTTCACTCTCTCAGCATAGACCCAGAGCAGGGACCAGTATAAACACCTTCACTCTCCCAGCATAGACCCAGAGCAGGGACCAGTATAAACAACTTCACTCTCTCAGCATAGACCCAGAACAGGGACCAGTATAAACACCTTCAGACTCTCAGCATAGACCCAGAACAGGGACCAGTATACACACCTTCAGACTCTCAGCATAGACCCAGAGCAGGGACCAGTAAACACACCTTCACTCTCTCAGCATAGACCCAGAGCAGGGACCAGTATAAACAACTTCACTCTCTCAGCATAGACCCAGAGCAGGGACCAGTGTAAACACCTTCAGACTCTCAGCATAGACCCAGAGCAGGGACCAGTATAAACACCTTCACTCTCTCAGCATAGACCCAGAGCAGGGACCAGTATACACACCTTCAGACTCTCAGCATAGACCCAGAGCAGGGACCAGTATAAACACCTTCAGACTCTCAGCATAGACCCAGAGCAGGGACCAGTATAAACACCTTCAGACTCTCTCAGCATAGACCCAGAACAGGGACCAGTATAAACACCTTCAGGCTCTGTGTGTGTACTCTCCATTCACCCATCTAAACACTAGTGAATTCTCCTGACACCGCTCCAACATTGTCAGTCTGTCACCGTTCCACCACAATGGCCTCAATGTTCTAGAATGATCCGCCTGTATTCCTGGTTCTCACCTTGCTGCTGTAGACTGTTCCTAGAGTGGCAGTTCCTAGAGTTATGTATACGTATTGGGCTGCTCTAGTCTAGAACATTTCTCCACTCCACATCCTGTCTATGGTCTTACCCACCTGGTGAATGTGTTTGTTCTGCTGCAGGAGGAAGTGAAAGACCAGGAGCTCCCAGCAGGAAAAGAGGGAGAACACAGAAAGGAAGGAGAGCTCAACGAGGAAGAGAACTACGAAGAGGAGGAGGAGGAGGAGGTGGGGGTTGGACAGGACAAGCGGCCCAATCGAAGGGAGATGTGAGATGAACAGAGACATTGACCAATGAGAGTGCCTTTCCCCATCACTGGGAGCCAATCAGATCTCTCTATTGATTCCTCTTTTCTCTCAAGGAGTAAAAAACGTCACCCACTTGGCATTCCCTTCTGTGTGGGACTGGAACTGATGAACTTCTGAACATAATTATTGTACTGGAACTGGGAATACAATCTATAAATTGTCTGTCCATCCAGTGACCTCAGACAGACATGAGAAGGTAATGTTACTGTATGCTATTTGTTTGTGCCCAGAAAGAGATTGAAGGTTTGTCTATTTGAGTGTCTGGCTTTTACATTTTGTTTTTTATCAAAGTTGTATTTACTGTTTTTTACAGCAAATTCCTCTCAATTACAGCAAATTCCTCTCAATTACAGCAAATTCCTCTCAATTACAGCAAATTCCTCTCAATTACAGCAAATTCCTCTCAATTACAGCAAATTCCTCTCAATTACAGCAAATTCCTCTCAATTACAGCAAATTCCTCTCAATTACAGCAAATTCCTCTCAATTACAGCAAATTCCTCTCAATTACAGCAAATTCCTCTCAATTACAGCAAATTCCTCTCAATTACAGCAAATTCCTCTCAATGTATGTTTAGTAGGACGTGCTTTCCACTCTTCTGTTTATTTATTATAGATATGACGATCGTTATGGGTGGAGTTAAATGTTTTTCTGATGTTCTCAAAGCTCTAGGAAAGAAATTGTCATTACTGCAGGAGAAACCTACACTATCATTGATGCCAATAATAGTAAAAACAAAACAAAAAAACATTTTTCATTCTTCTGTTTGCTTGTCCTCTTGTTACTGGCTAAGCATTGCCAGTAAATCACAAAGTCCTTTCATAGTTTCTCTGATCATCATTGTTTGAACCCCGGACTGTTGACATGGATCTAAATCACAAAGTCCACTCGACCTTTCACCCCTCTCCGTAAACACTAATTGTACACTGTATAGAAATACATCCACCGGCCTGTAATGTTTTATTTGGTAACAAGAAAAAGAGAGAGAATGTGGTTGAATTGAACGTGTATAAAGGCATCTCCCAGAGCAGGTTTTCTCAAACTGGGGTACGCACAACGCCGTCGGGGGATACGCCAAATACATTTAGATATTTTTAATTTCTTCACATTTTCAAACGGTCCATTTTATATTTTCCAATGGAGTTGTACATTTGGGTGATTTTTATTTTATTTATTTTTATTTATTTTTTTACCACCAGAGAAATATCAACACAATGTCAAATACAGGTAGCCTAGTCAAATAATTAATATCCAATCACATTAACCGTTACTCTCTTGCGGGAATTCCACTAGCGGTCCGTATGTAGCCAAACAGTAGCTGCTGCTCATTCCGTTTGCTCCAAAATGGTTAAAATAGGTAAGGCCCGCGTCCATAGAGACACATACTGCTACTACCAGCGGTACTACACCTGCAGCTGTCGACGACACGAGTTGTTCTGCTTCCACGAGCACATCCAATGTATCAGTAATTCTATATGTGTTAGCCCAGCTAGCATGGACACTGACAGTTGTGAATCTGATGCAGCAAATATGATGAACTACATTGATTTGGGGTTCAACTGATATTGGGAGTAGTGCCTTTCCTCAGCCACAGTGTGTTATATGTGCAAAAGTACTATCTCACAACTCGATGAAACCTTCACTCTTGAGCAGACATTTAGAAACAAAACATGCCAATTTGAAAAATAAGCCACGGGAGTTTTTTAAGCGAGAATTAATATGACTTGTACAAAAGCAACTGATACCATTAATAAGAAGGGGCTAGATACGTCTTATATGGTGATCTACCGAGTGGCTAGGACAGGCAAGCCCCATACTATTGTGGAGGACTTAATTCTTCCTGCTGCCGCAGATATGACTGGGTCGATGCTGGTGGAAAAGGCCCAAAAAACTATACAATGCCTTTATCAAACAACACTGTTTCATGACGCAGCAGTGACATGGCAGGAGATGTTTTGAAATAATTACTGCTTTGCATACAAGCCAGTGAATTCTATGCGTTACAGCTGGATGAGTCAACAGACGTGGCGGGCCTGGCACAGCTCCTGGTATATATCCGTTACGTTTATGGGGTGGTCAATTAAGATCGACATCCTCTTCTGCAAACCACTGGAAACCAGGACAACCGGAGAGGATATTTTTAAAGTACTGGACAGCTTTGTGACATCAAATGGACTTTGGTGGTCAAGATGTGTTGGTGTCTGTACTGATGGGGCAAAATACATGACAGGGAGACATAGTGGAGTGGTAATGCGTGTGCAAGCAGTTACTCCCAACGCCACTTGGGTACACTGCAGCATCCACCGAGAGGCTCTTGTTCAAGAGAATGCGTGACAGCTTGAACGACATTTTGGACAATACAGTGAAAATGGTTAACTTTGTTAAAGCAAGGCCCCTGAACTCTCGTGTATTTCCTGCATTATGCAATGATATGGGCAGCGATCATGTAACGCTTTTACAACATACAGAAAGAAGTGTGCTGGTTATCAAGGGGCAAAGTATTGACACATTTTTTTTTATTTATTGAGAGACGAGCTTAAAGTTTTCTTTACTGACCATAATTTTCACTTGTCTGACCTCTTGCATGATGACGAGTTTCTCACACGACTGGCCTATCTGGGTGATGTGATCTCGCCTGAATGATCTGAATCTAGGATTACAGGGACTCTCCGCAACTATATTCAATGTTCGGGACAAAATTGAGGCTATGATTAAGAAGTTGGAGCTCTTCTCTGTTTGCATTAACAAGGACAACATACAGGTCTTTCCATCATTGATTTTTTGTGTGCAAATGAACTCAAGCTTACGGACAATGTTACATGTGATATAGTGAAGCACCTGAGTGAGTTGAGTGCGCAATTACGCAGGTACTTTCCCGAAACGGATGACACAAACAACTGGATTCGTTAACCCTTTCATGCCCTGCCTCCAGTCCACTTACCGATATCTGAACAAGAGAGCCTCATCGAAATTGCAACAAGCTGTTCTGTAAAAATGTTATTTAATCAGAAGCCACTGCCAGATTTCTGGATTGGGCTGCGCTCAGAGTATCCTGCCTTGGCAAATCGCGCTGTTAAGACACTGATGCCCTTTGCAACCACGTACCCACGTGAGAGTGGATTCTCAGCCATCACTAGCATGAAAACTAAATACAGGCACAGACTATTTGGAAATGTATTTAAGACTGAGACTCTCTCCAATACAACCCAACATTGCAGAGTTATGTGCATCCTTTCAAGCACACCCTTCTCATTAACCTGTGGTGAGTTATTCACTATTTTTGATGAACAAATAAGGTTTTATATGTAAGATGGTTACATAAAGAGCAAAATGATTGATTATTATGATTTGTGCCCTGGTCCTTTAAGAGCTCTTCCCACGAGCCGGGTCGTGACGACAACTCACACTCCTTCTTTAATAAATGTATCATATAGTGTTTGGCAGGCTTACAATGATGGGAAAAAACAACATTTGAAAGTGGGCTGACCCTGGTATGCAGCTGAAGGTTGAATGTTTGAAGGGGTACGGGACTATAAAAAGTTTGTGAACCACTGTCCTGGAGGATGGTGTGTGAGGAATAAACATGGTGAATCCTGCAGGGGAGCTACAGAGAGGTGAAATGATACGGTCCATCTCACCCTTCCCTTAGGAAATCAAACTGCTCTGAAGAGAAAGGCATGAACATTAAGTAAGAGAAGTGAGAGCGAGAGAGAAAAGCAAGGAGAAAATACTTGAAACACACATTTCACCTATCTCCCACCTTTACCCCAAGGCCCAAGCTAATCTCATCATCCATGGCTCCTCTTCCTCTGTGTTGTCACACTCCTGTGTTCCCCAGGGGGGTTCTGGGATGTTAGAGTGGGAACATTTTCAGAGGTGACTCATTACTGTGCTAATAGCAGGCTGGCGACACACGCACACAAACAAACACACCCTACAGTCATGCAGGAGTGTTCAGTGATGCTAAGGTCTGTCATCTGGAGGCATGGGCTGTTCTCTCTCCTATTGGATGTCTTCAATTATTTCATGGTTGAATAACTAGGCATGAATAATTTAAATTTCTCTCCTATTGCCAGAGGCCAAATCCTAACTTGAGAGGCGAATACATATCCAATCCCTCTCCCCCCTCAATTTAAAAAAAATAATAATAAAAAAAACTGTTTATTCAGTTTTACACACACAGGACAACACAAAATAATATACTCAACTAGAAAAAATAAAAGTAAAAAAGAATAGCTTTAAAGATGGTGTTCAACATACCGGGCAGAAGGCTACAAAGGTTAAAGGGCAATCTGTAGTACAGGGACAGAGAGGACACCTCACCATTGAAGGGTGGAGAAATGCAACCACACTCATAGACAGTCATGGCCACAGACCGACCATCCACTGGACCAAAAATTAAGTTAACAAAGTTATTTTTTTTTTTTATGTAAGTGCAAACAAAATTTTAAAAAACAGGGCAAAACAACCTCACATTTTAGTCTCTGACAGGGCAAGGTGAACAGTTTACATTCAATAAGAATCAATAGGCACATCATCAACCTTAATGTCCCCCCCCCCCCAAAAAAAGAAATGCTCATCCCTAAGTCACAGGGGAGTCAAATAAAGACGTATTATTGTTTTAAAATGAATGACATCAGAGGATGGACTGTTTTAAAGTGAGACCAGAATGGAGCCCAAGCCTCATAAAACAGTTTGGGGTTCCCACGTGTATTGGATTTTTAAAAATTCTAATTTCAGAGAGCACAACACATCTCCCACCCAATAAAGATGGGGGAACTGCCATCTTCCAGTTCTGTAGTATTAGCCGTCTAGCTAAAAGAGTTGTATAAGCAACAGTGTCCAACTGGATTCTTGACATGGGGGGGGTACCTTTGGGCAGTACTCCAAAAAAGGGCTGTAAGGGGTGACGGAGCAATAACAGTGTCATATATATCAGAGAAACATTTAAATATGAATTCCCAGAAACCTGACAGTTTGTGACAGTCCCAAAACATGTGATACAGTGTGGCTGGTTCCGTTTTACATCGGACACAGGTACGATCAAAATCAGAGAATATTCTTCCCAGTTTGGCCCCGGACCAGTGGATACAATAAACCACTTTGAATTGAATGAGGCTGTGTCTAGTGCTAAAAGAGGACGAATGCACCCTGTGCAGCACAGATTCCCAGGTGTCTTCCCCAAGTTCCTCCCCCAAATCCTTTTCCCATCGAGTCTTTAAAGGCAGCAAAGAAGAGTTCTGTAAGTCATTAATGATTGAATATACTTCTGCAATTGCGCTCCTAGGAATCTTGTTTAGCTCAAAGATGCTCTCTATAGATGCTCTCTATAGCTGTATAGCTCTATAGCTCGCCTATGGGGAAATTCAGGTGTGTTAGCTCTGACAAAGTTCCTAGTCTGTAGATAGTGGGATTGGGGAAGCTTGAACTTTTCCTGTAGCTGAGCAAAAGAGGCAAATGTATCATCAAAGAATAATTGGGCAAGTGAAGAGAGGCCCAGTGAGGAGAGGCCCAGTGAGGAGAGGCCCAGTGAGTAGAGGCCCAGTGAAGAGAGGCCCAGTGAAGAGAGGCCCAGTGAAGAGAGGCCCAGTGAGTAGAGGCCCAGTGAGGAGAGGCCCAGTGAGGAGAGGCCCAGTGAGGAGAGGCCTAGTGAGGAGAGGCCCAGTGAGGAGAGGCCTAGTGAGGAGAGGCCCAGTGAGTAGAGGCCCAGTGAGTAGAGGCCTAGTGAGGAGAGGCCCAGTGAGGAGAGGCCTAGTGAAGAGAGGCCTAGTGAGTACCAGATGCCAAAAGCCCCATCATTTAAAGATGGAGGAAATAAAATGTTCTGATTTGATTGGGCCTGATAGAGAAAAGCCTCAGAGGTTAAAGGCTAAACGAAACTGATTCCACATTTTAAGAGACTACTTTCCAACACACCTTTTTCCTAGAGTGGTCTAGGGCCAATAGGATCAGTCTGTCGCCAGTATAAAAGGGCTCTGAAATTTGCAGCCCAATAGTATGTCTGAAAATTAGGACAAAATGTTAGTCTGTACCGAAGCCATGGGAGAAAAATAACAAATCTTTATCCATGCAATGAATTTGGGGCCAAAGCCAAATCTATAAAGGGCAGCTGTTAGGTAATCCCACTCAACGAGGTCAAAAGCTTTTTCCGCATCAAGTGAGACCCCCACCTCCGGGTTCGCCGACGCTGGGGAGTACAGTATATTCATAAGGCGTCTAATATTGAAAAACAAATGCCTCTTTCTCACAAAGCCAGTCTGGTCAGAGTGTATTACTTGGTGCAGCGAGCCGTCCATACGGATGGCTAAGAACTTGGCTAGGATTTTGTAATCACAGTTTAAAAGCGAGATTGGGCGATAGGATCCACATTCCAGAGGGTCTTTGTTTTTCTTTAATAGTAATGAAATTGAAGCCTGATAAAGACTAAGCGGTAGCTTTGAGGTATTAAGGCACTCTGCAAATAGTCGAGACAAGAATGGACAAAGCAGACCAGAAAACGTCCTGTCAAATTCGGTTGGAAAACCATCTGGACCCCACTTTTCATTGCGGACACTGCTGTTACAATCTCCTCAGGTGTAAATTCTTCTTCTAGACAGTCATGGGTGTCTGTATCAATTGAAGGCATATTCAGGCCATTAAAGAAGGAATTAATCAGCAAAGGGTCTTGAGGGGATTCAGAGGTGAATCGCGCAGAGGTGTATAGCGCAGAGTAAAATTGTTTGAATTGATCATTGATCTCTTTATGTATAACTGTGGTGGCACCAGACGTGATCCTTATTTGTGGGATTAAACGTGAGGCCTCAGAATTACGAATCTGATGTGCAAGGAGTTTACTGGCCTTGTCGCCTTGTTCGTACACTCTGTACCGAGCTCGCAAGAGTAACTGTTCAGCTTGCCTGGTAGAAAGCTCATCAAATTCAGATTGGAGTAGTTGGCGCTCTTTATGTAGATCAGAGGAAGGATCCGTAGCATACTTCTCATCCAGTGTGGCTATGGATTCGCTCAGGTCCCGAAGCCGCTGAGAGCGAACTTTGTTTTGGTTGGCTGTATAAGAAATATTTTGGCCATGTAGGTATGCTTTGAGAGACTCCCATATGGTAGAGCAGGACATATCTGGCGTTGAATTAATTTCTAGGAATAAGGTGATTTCAGAAGAAATGAAATTGACAAACTCCTTATCTGAGAGTAAAATGGGATTAAGACGCCATTGATAACACATAGGAGGTTGCTGGGGAAACTCTAACTCAAGCACTACTGGTGAATGGTCAGAAATAACAATAGTCTCATAAGTACACCTCTGAAGGTTAGGCAGAAGTTTTTTGTCCAAAAATAAGTCATCAATGCGGGAGTATATTTGATGAACATGAGAATTAAAAGGAATACTGTCTATCTGTAGGATGTAGGAAACGCCAGGCCTTACACATAGCATATTTCTGAAGAAATTATTGAATAAGTAGGGCACACAAGAACTGGGGACATTTTACAGTTGAAATCCCCCCCTAAAATCAACAAATGGGAATCTAAATTGGGTATAGCAAGATAAAAAGGTAGAAATTAAACGTGTGTCATCCCAATTGGGAGCATAAACACAAACCAAAACAAGAGGGGTAGAAAACAGTTTACCCGTTACTATGACGTTTTGCCCCTTAGGTTATTGAGGTTATTGATGATCCTAACTACAAAGGGAGTAGATGTATCATCCAAAATGGCAGCACCTCTTGATTTACTATGAAAGTTAGAGTGGAACAGTTGACCAACTCAGTCCCTATACATCCTAAAGTGCTCACCGGTCCTCAAGTGAGTCTGTTGTAGAAATGCTAAATTTGCATTCAAACCCTTTAAGTGTGTCAGCACCCTCTTACGCTTCACAGGGTTATTAACCCCTTTGATGTTCCACAAAATGAACTTGATCGTATTATTTTGGCCACCCTGAACACTCCCGTTATACAACCCTGTCATTAGAGCATAGAGTGGGAAAGCAATGAATACCGAAAATAATACCCCAGAAGAACTTTTCTCAGAGTAATAATGTACGGTGTAAGATACTTGGAAAAAGTGCAGATAAAATCAAATAAAAAGAACACAGAATGACAACATTAGAACTGAACAATTCAACCCCCCCATCCCAGACAATACCTCCCCAAATGAGGTACAAGCCTAAATAGAACATGCTCTCTTTGCACAGTATGTCTGTGAGAGTGAGGTGTTAAACCCAAGCCCACAGTCCCACTCTTTAAAGTCACGTTTTGTGTTAGTGGATCAAGCAGCAAAAAGAGAGAAAAAAATAAACAGTGAATCCCATCTGCAATCAAAATTACAAAAGCACCACTTGCAGATGTATATAATTATCTTCCCAGTCTTATAACAGGAATTGAGAGAGAAAATAAATAAAACGTATCAAGGCTCTCAACCAAAAACCTAATTGGAAGTAAGCAAATCGTAGTAAGATGATAAAAAATATATATATATAAATAATAATTGTCTAGTTGGACAATAAGACAACTTATAGCTGTCACGAACCGGCTCGAAGTAACAAAAAGGGAGACGACGTGGAGATAAGGAATAACAAAATATATTTATTAACTAAAGTAAACTATATACAATTAACACTGGTGTGTGTAGTCAGTAATCAGTAGTGTAAGTGAGTGGTTGTGTGTATAGATGTGATAATGAGGGGTGTTGAAAGGTGCCAACGCAAACAAAACAGCCACAAAAATGCCACAACCAAAATCTATCAGTGTGTCTGCATGAAGAGAGTCTCCTCAAGGAATGGGGAAGAGGTGTATTTATCCCGGGACACACCCGGGCCCAGGTGTGTCCCATGTCGCTGACGACCCTCCCAGCTCCGCCCGCCGAACATCCTAATAAGGAAAACAAGAGCAAAGAGACAGAATACGGCAGACAGAGTGGGAGGGTCTTCACAATAGCCAAGACCAAAAAATGATGTATGTGCAACGTTGAAAGTTTGCTGGGCATAAATGATGTTCAAAACCTTTTAACATTGAATTGAAGAACGCCAAAAACGCGTAGCCTCGTTTACTGTTTACTGAGTCGGTACAAGCGGATGCAGTAAACAAATACCCCAAAATATTTGAGACACTATGTAAACAAACTGAATAGGTGAACGAGACAGCCTGGAAACACAGGAGTTAAGTAAACCCTTAATACAATGACATTAAAATGACTGAATGCTTGTAAGGCCAAGCACACTAGATGATCAAAACATTAGATCACATCAAATAAGCCTGAGTGGGTTCGCCAACTGCCCAACTAAACAAGACTAGTACGTTAAAACTAAACCTAGTTGTACCACAGGTGGGGAACTTACTTACGATCCACAGTTCCACAGCGAGCAACAGTTGCTGATCTATGATCACAACTCTCCTGTACATTTTTCAGATCCGCAGCGAGGCGTTTCACGTCAGCCTCCAGGGAGGTAGTTAAGTCGGAGACGCTGCTAGCAGAGGTCTCCAGCGCTACAATCGTCTTAGTGTGCAACTCTGATGTTGTTTTGAGTGATGTGATTTCTAGCACCGTCTCGTTACGCAGGATGGTTAGATCTGCTTTTAAAGTATCAGATATATCCTGTATTCAGGCCTCAATCGTAGCAACTACCTCCGTTTTCATTTCAACTATCTCAGTGCGTAGTAGTTTGATGGCCTCGAGAATGTTCATTTCAGCGCTGCCAGGCCAAGCCGCACCCCCGGGTAAAGTGTGAGTCTCTAGGCCCTCAGACCCAGGAGAGGGCGGTGATAAGAGTGGGTCTTGTAGGCCGGGTTTTCTCTAAGTCATGTTTTTGGCCTTATGTTTCATCGACATGCTGACATTCGAAAGCAAAGTGTTCTTGGTTTTTACGCAAAGGGATCACCAAACTAATATTAGAAAATAAATACGGTTTTGCTGCAAAATTCACAAACTTTAAGAATATTGTGGGAGCAAACGGAAAACACGTCAGTTGCACATTGTGCCCCTAGCGGCCCCCAAGTTTGTTTTTTTTTGACAAAGATGCATGATTTATATGAAGGTTTGACTTAAGCATACACCTCAATTTAGTATTCAGACCCAAAGGAATGTTCCAACTATTTAGTATTACTAATAGTATTACAAGTACCATCATGCAGCCTTGGTGTTGTCCAGAGAGACCAAGGTAATGGACACTCAGTGCTCTAGTGTGTTGTTGTCCAGAGAGACCAAGGTAATGGACACTCAGTGCTCTAGAGGGTTGTTGTCCAGAGAGACCAAGGTAATGGACACTCAGTGCTCTAGTGTGTTGTTGTCCAGAGAGACCAAGGTAATGGACACTCAGTGCTCTAGAGGGTTGTTGTCCAGAGAGACCAAGGTAATGGACACTCAGTGCTCTAGAGGGTTGTTGTCCAGAGAGACCAAGGTAATGGACACTCAGTGCTCTAGTGTGTTGTTGTCCAGAGAGACCAAGGTAATGGACACTCAGTGCTCTAGAGTGTTGTTGTCCAGAGAGACCAAGGTAATGGACACTCAGTGCTCTAGAGAGTTGTTGTCCAGAGAGACCAAGGTAATGGACACTCAGTGCTAAAGAGAGTTGTTGTCCAGAGAGACCAAGGTAATGGACACTCAGTGCTCTAGAGGGTTGTTGTCCAGAGAGACCAAGGTAATGGACACTCAGTGCTCTAGAGTTGTCTAGAGAGACCAAGGTAATGGACACTCAGTGCTCTAGAGGGTTGTTGTCCAGAGGGACCAAGGTAATGGACACTCAGTGCTCTAGTGTGTTGTTATCCAGAGAGACCAAGGTAATGGACACTCAGTCCTCTAGAGAGTTGTTGTCCAGAGAGACCAAGGTAACGGACACTCAGTGCTCTAGAGTTGTCCAGAGGGACCAAGGTAATGGACACTCAGTGCTCTAGTGTGTTGTTATCCAGAGAGACTAAGGTAATGGACACTCAGTCCTCTAGAGAGTTGTTGTCCAGAGAGACCAAGGTAATGGACACTCAGTGCTCTAGAGAGTTGTTGTCCAGAGAGACCAAGGTAATGGACACTAAGTGCTCTAGTGTGTTGTTGTCCAGAGAGACCAAGGTAATGGACACTCAGTGCTCTAGAGGGTTGTTGTCCAGAGAGACCAAGGTAATGGACACTCAGTGCTCTAGAGGGTTGTTGTCCAGAGAGACCAAGGTAATGGACACTCAGTGCTCTAGTGTGTTGTTATCCAGAGAGACCAAGGTAATGGACACTCAGTGCTCTAGAGGGTTGTTGTCCAGAGAGACCAAGGTAATGGACACTCAGTGCTCTAGTGTGTTGTTATCCAGAGAGACCAAGGTAATGGACACTCAGTGCTCTAGAGTTGTTGTCTAGAGAGACCAAGGTAATGGACACTCAGTGCTCTAGAGTTGTCTAGAGTGACCAAGGTAATGTACACTCAGTGCTCTAGAGTTGTCTAGAGAGACCAAGGTAATGGACACTCAGTGCTCTAGAGTTGTCTAGAGAGACCAAGGTAATGGACACTCAGTGCTCTAGAGAGTTGTTGTCCAGAGAGACCAAGGTAATGGACACTCAGTGCTCTAGAGAGTTGTTGTCCAGAGAGACCAAGGTAATGGACACTCAGTGCTCTAGAGGACCTATTGGGTAATTAACTGGATCTCAGGGGGAAAAACACTCGCCTACCTAATGAGGTGTGTGTGTGTGTGTGCGCGCACGCAAGAGAGAGAATGGGGAGGGGGGTATGGTAGTGTCAGGTAGAGACACTACCATAGACACTACCACTACCATGTAAATATTCTGTAGGTTTCTGATTGTCTATGGTCTTACCCACCTGGTGAATGTGTTTGTTCTGCTGCAGGAGAAAGTGAAAGACCAGGAGCTCCCAGCAGGTAAAGAGGGAGAACACAGAAAGGAAGGAGAGCTCAACGAGGAAGAGAACTACGAAGAGGAGGAGGAGGAAGGGGGATAGGCCAAGCGTCCAGAACCACGGGGAAGTGATATCAACACCATTATTAAAAAAGAATACAGACGCTACTGGATATGAATGAATGAACTGCTGTTGACAGACAGGATGGGACATTCTGAATGTGACCCGTTATCGTGCGTGTCCTGTCTCTCGAGTCACAGAGGTCATTAAACAGTCATCATAAGAGGAGTACTGTCGGAAAGAGAAAAAGAGAAGCCGAGAAGGATGGAGGTAGGAAGGAGATGGAAGGAGGGTGATGGAGGGAGGGAAGGAAAGAGGGAGATGGAGGGTCAGAGGGATGTCTGTGATGCCTGTGTTGTACATCCAGTTGGATGTGTTGTGAGGCTCGAGGAGGCTGACTGCTGACCCCACTGTTTTCTGTGTCAGTAGGACAGTGTCATGTAGCTGCCTGATAGAATCTATCTATCTCCCTCTCTCTCTCTCCCCCCTCCCTCTCTCTCGCACTCTCTTTCTCTCATCGCTCTCTCTCCCTCCGTCCCTCTCTCTCTCTCCCTCCCACCCTCGCTCTCTCCCTCCCTCTCCCTCTCGCTCCCTCCCTCCCATCCTCTCTCTCTCCCTCCCTCCTTCCCTCTCTCTCTTTATCTCTCTCCCTCCTTCCTTTCTTCCCTCCCTCTCTCTCTCTCTCCCTCCCTCCCACTCCCCCCCCTCTCTCTCTCCCTCCCTCCCTCTATCTCTCTCTCTACCTCCCTACTTCCCTCCCTCCCTCAAAGCCAAGTTCCAACATGAGCCTCAGTGTCTTCCTAGATCAGCCAAATGCCTAACACAGCCCAGTCACATAACCCAGTACGAGTAAAAACAACTCTTAACAGTATAATGTATAAAAACATCTTATATATTCAGTCATAAAATATACACAATATACAGTATTAGTAGGCCTACTAAAAATGTTGTCAGTGCATTATTTATGGAATTACTTTTATTATTATTTATGGAATTTCCAAAGCCCCTTAGTTTGATGTCACAGAACGTTACACATTCTGGTGGCTGCTGGGAGTTGGAGTCCAGGAGGCATGGAATCTTCTGGCAGCTTGGGGATTCCATCCAGAACTCTTAGTTTTGGCAAACAAGAGAACACACTGCAGAGAGGAGAGGGCAACTAAGGGTTAAGACAAAAAAATATAAATTATTCTTGACATCCTTTAATTTTCCTCTCTCTCCCTCTATCCCCCACCTCCTCTCCCTCCCTCTATCCCCTCACCTCCTCTCCCTCCCTCTATCCTCCTCACCTCCTCTCCCTCCCTCTTCCCCCTCACCTCCTCTCCCTCCCTCCCTCTATCCCCTCACCTCCTCTCCCTCCCTCTATCCCCTCACCTCCTCTCCCTCCCTTTCCCCCTCACCTCCTTTCCCTCACTCTATCCCCTCACCCCCTCTCCCTCCCTCTATCCCCCTCTTCTCCTCTCCCTCCCTCTATCCCCTCACCTCCTCTCTCTCCCTCTATCTCCCCAGCTCCATCTCCTCACCTACTCTCTCTCCCTCTCTATCCCCCTCAGCTCCTCTCCCTCCCTCCCTCTATCCTCTCACCTCCTCTCCCTCCCTCTATCCCCTCACCTCCTCTCCCTCCCTCTATCCCCCTCACCTTCTCTCCCTCCCTCTATCCCCCTCACCTCACCTCCCTCCCTCCCTCTATCTCTCCCACCCTCCCTCTATCCTCCTCACCTCAACTCCCTCCCTCCCTCTATCCCTCCCTCCCTCCCTCTATCCTCCTCACCTCCCTCCCTCCCTCCCTCCCTCACCTCCCTCTATTCCCCCTCACCGTGCACGGTAGTCCTGTATGTAGTTGACAGGGTTAGATCTGAGTGTGAGGGAGTGGAGTGTGCTGGTTCCCAGAGCCCCCAGTCCCCTCAGTGTTGAGATGCCGTTCTCAGAGAGACACAGGTGCTCCACGGCCGGGAGCTTTGGCAGCTGACGTATACATGTCAGGTGGTTACAATGCAGATTCAGGCTTCGGCACCTACACAGTAAAAAAGGGGGTGTAAAAATTACAGTGTTGACTTATTTTAACCCAGGATGAGTATTTTCAACATTATGAGGTCATGAGTCAATGAGCTCTTGGTGTCGGAATTAAATCAGAGTGTAAAATGATGCAGTCATTGCAGTGTAAATTCAACTCAATTCAGTGATTAAATAACACTGGAGAGTGTAACTAAACCAGTGTTAAATATTATTACACATTTATGTGTGAATTTTAACACCATTTTGAGTCAAATTAACTCTGAAAGTGTGACACTACCTGTAGAGTAACTTTAACACTATGTGGACTGGGACCAAATGTTATCTGAAACAGTGTTGAATTCAACTCTATAGGAGTTAAATTCACACTTTTATTTTTACTGTGTAGAGGAAAGAGGACAGAAGTACGGTTGTCACTAAATGAAGTGAAGAGTTGTATTGTGGCTAGTATTGTAACTTGCAGGCGTATATTGATGCTTTGGATGTAGTGTAGTATAATGGCAGGCGTATAGATGGGCATTGTGGGTAGTGTAGTACCTTGGCAGGCATATAGAACTCAGGTCTGTGAGGGAGTTATTGATCAGCTGGAGTCTCTCCACTCGGATCAGCCTCCTCAGGATCCGACGGAAGTTTTCCTGCTGGAACGGATCTCCCAAGTCCTGATAGGACAGATTCAGCTCCTGGGAATACCAGGAACACAGGGAGAGGTTACTCAGTTGTGTGTCAACACGCACGCACGCACGCACGCACGCACGCACGCACGCACGCACGCACACACACACACACACACACACACACACACACACACACACACACACACACAGGCACTTATACACATGCATATACACACACATAGTACAGTATGTCTCTGAGTTGTAACTCACCACACAATTCTCCCAGTTCTCTTGAAGCCTCTCCTCCCACCTCTGCCCTTCCTCCTCTCTCCTCTTCCTCCTCCCCCATTCCAAGGGGATGTCGTCCTTTCTCAGAAAGAGGTCCTCCACTGACGGCCCTGGATGATACAATGATGGCAGCAGTTACTTATGAGAACTGAGATGAGAGCAAAATAAAATGATTAAAAGGTCAAAGGTTGCCAAGGTGGTGACCTCTCTGACCTTCTCTGACCCTGGGACAGGAGAGCTGGTCTCCTTTGACATCACTCTCCTCAAGCCGCTGCCACGACACGAACCTGAACCGGCTGGACGGCAGCTGAGAAACGAGAGAGGAGAAGGAGAGATGAGGAAGAGGAGAAGGAGAGATGAATAAGATGAGAAAGAGGAAGAGGAGAAGGAGGATGAAGAGCAAGGGGTTTTAAGGATTGTTTTTCAGACTGGGATCTGAATATGAGAGCCTTGATTGGGGGTGCTCTGTGACCCTCATCCCTGTCTCTGCCTCCTTACCTGGGCTTTGACTGTGACTATAACCCCCCCCCCCCCCCCCCCCCCCCCCACCCCACCCACCTAGCCACGTGGGGGACTAGACCCACATCAGAACCAGCCTTGGAGCCTGTGCTCCCATGTCACAAACAGAGTGACTCATCTATAGCATTCTAGACAAGCCCTGACCCCTCTGTGTTGGCAGGTAGGAACTGGATGGGTGTGAGCAATACAGTGATGGCAGCGCCTAGGTTTCAAATGGAAGGGCTAGGGGGGTGAGGCTGTTTTCAGACCAGACAGTATTGGACCATTCTGTTGCAGGATGAGAGGGGTATGTTGTGGGGGGAGGAGTTTTGTAATGGGGTATCAGAAGATAGGAGGGTACAAGAGCGAGGACGGAGGACTGGAGGGTGAGAATGTGATGTAACGCGTGACACTCACAGGGGTTTTGACGATTCCGGAATCTGGACTCTGGTCCACGGAGAGGGGTGTGTGTGTGATGCTGATTTCAGAATACTGGGAGGAGTGGGATTTGGGAAAACTGCCACTGCTTGTGTTCACACCTGAGGAACTGGGAGAGAGGGACAACAACACACCTGATGAACTGGGAGAGAAGGACAACAACACACCTGATGAACTGGGAGAGGGGGACAACAACACACCTGAGGAACTGGGAGAGAAGGACAACAACACACCTGAGGAACTGGGAGAGAAGGACAACAACACACCTGATGAACTGGGAGAGGGGGACAACAACACACCTGAGGAACTGGGAGAGAAGGACAACAACACACCTGAGGAACTGGGAGAGGGGGACAACAACACACCTGAGGAACTGGGAGAGAGGGACAACAACACACCTGAGGAACTGGGAGAGGGGGACAACAACACACCTGAGGAACTGGGAGAGAAGGACAACAACACACCTGAGGAACTGGGAGAGGGGGACAACAACACACCTGAGGAACTGGGAGAGGGGGACAACAACACACCTGAGGAACTGGGAGAGAAGGACAACAACACACCTGAGGAACTGGGAGAGAAGGACAACAACACACCTGAGGAACTGGGAGAGAAGGACAACAACACACCTGAGGAACTGGGAGAGAAGGACAACAACACACCTGAGGAACTGGGAGAGGGGGACAACAACACACCTGAGGAACTGGGAGAGAGGGACAACAACACACCTGAGGAACTGGGAGAGGGGGACAACAACACACCTGAGGAACTGGGAGAGAAGGACAACAACACACCTGAGGAACTGGGAGAGGGGGACAACAACACACCTGAGGAACTGGGAGAGAAGGACAACAACACACCTGAGGAACTGGGAGAGGGGGACAACAACACACCTGAGGAACTGGGAGAGGGGGACAACAACACACCTGAGGAACTGGGAGAGGGGGACAACAACACACCTGAGGAACTGGGAGAGAGGGACAACAACACACCTGAGGAACTGGGAGAGGGGGACAACAACACACCTGAGGAACTGGGAGAGAAGGACAGCAACACACTTGATGAACTGGGAGAGAAGGACAGCAACACACCTGAGGAACTGGGAGAGAAGGACAGCAACACACCTGATGAACTGGGAGAGAAGAACAGCAACACACCTGATGAACTGGGAGAGAAGGACAGCAACACACCTGATGAACTGGGAGAGAAGGACAGCAACACACCTGAGGAACTGGGAGAGGGGGACAACAACACACCTGATGAACTGGGAGAGAAGGACAGCAACACACCTGATGAACTGGGAGAGAAGGACAGCAACACACCTGAGGAACTGGGAGAGAAGGACAGCAACACACCTGATGAACTGGGAGAGAAGGACAGCAACACACCTGATGAACTGGGAGAGAAGGACAGCAACACACCTGATGAACTGGGAGAGAAGGACAGCAACACACCTGATGAACTGGGAGAGAAGGACAGCAACACACCTGAGGAACTGGGAGAGAAGGACAGCAACACACCTGATGAACTGGGAGAGAAGAACAGCAACACACCTGATGAACTGGGAGAGAAGGACAGCAACACACCTGATGAACTGGGAGAGAAGGACAGCAACACACCTGAGGAACTGGGAAAGGGGGACAACAACACACCTGAGGAACTGGGAGAGGGGGACAACAACACACCTGAGGAACTGAGAGAGAAGGACAGCAACACACCTGAGGAACTGAGAGAGAGGGACAACAACACACCTGAGGAACTGGGAGAGGGGGACAACAACACACCTGAGGAACTGGGAGAGGGGGACAACAACACACCTGAGGAACTGGGAGAGAAGGACAACAACACACCTGATGAACTGGGAGAGAGGGACAACAACACACCTGAGGAACTGGGAGAGGGGGACAACAACACACCTGAGGAACTGAGAGAGAAGGACAACAACACACCTGATGAACTGGGAGAGAGGGACAACAACACACCTGAGGAACTGGGAGAGGGGGACAACAACACACCTGAGGAACTGGGAGAGAAGGACAACAACACACCTGAGGAACTGGGAGAGGGGGACAACAACACACCTGAGGAACTGAGAGAGAAGGACAACAACACACCTGAGGAACTGGGAGAGAAGGACAACAACACACCTGAGGAACTGGGAGAGGGGGACAACAACACACCTGAGGAACTGAGAGAGAAGGACAACAACACACCTGAGGAACTGGGAGAGGGGGACAACAACACACCTGAGGAACTGGGAGAGGGGGACAACAACACACCTGAGGAACTGGGAGAGAAGGACAACAACACACCTGAGGAACTGGGAGAGGGGGACAACAACACACCTGAGGAACTGGGAGAGGGGGACAACAACACACCTGAGGAACTGGGAGAGGGGGACAACAACACACCTGAGGAACTGGGAGAGAGGGACAACAACACACCTGAGGAACTGGGAGAGAAGGACAACAGCACACCTGAGGAACTGGGAGAGAAGGACAACAGCACACCTGAGGAACTGGGAGAGAGGGACAACAACACACCTGAGGAACTGGGAGAGAAGGACAACAACACACCTGAGGAACTGGGAGAGGGGGACAACAACACACCTGAGGAACTGGGAGAGAAGGACAACAACACACCTGAGGAACTGGGAGAGAGGAACAACAACACACCTGAGGAACTGGGAGAGAGGGACAACAACACACCTGATGATCTGGGAGAGAAGGACAACAACACACCTGAGGAACTGGGAGAGGGGGACAACAACACACCTGAGGAACTGGGAGAGGGGGACAACAACACACCTGAGGAACTGGGAGAGGGGGACAACAACACACCTGAGGAACTGGGAGAGAGGGACAACAACACACCTGAGGAACTGGGAGAGAGGGACAACAACACACCTGAGGAACTGGGAGAGGGGGACAACAACACACCTGAGGAACTGGGAGAGAGGGACAACAACACACCTGAGGAACTGGGAGAGGGGGACAACAACACACCTGAGGAACTGGGAGAGAGGGACAACAACACACCTGAGGAACTGGGAGAGAAGGACAGCAACACACCTGAGGAACTGGGAGAGGGGGACAACAACACACCTGATGATCTGGGAGAGGGGGACAACAACACACCTGATGATCTGGGAGAGGGGGACAACAACACACCTGAGGAACTGGGAGAGAGGGACAACAACACACCTGAGGAACTGGGAGAGAGGGACAACAACACACCTGATGATCTGGGAGAGGGGGACAACAACACACCTGAGGAACTGAGAGAGAAGGACAACAACACACCTGAGGAACTGGGAGAGGGGGACAACAACACACCTGAGGAACTGGGAGAGGGGGACAACAACACACCTGAGGAACTGGGAGAGAAGGACAACAACACACCTGAGGAACTGGGAGAGGGGGACAACAACACACCTGAGGAACTGGGAGAGGGGGACAACAACACACCTGAGGAACTGGGAGAGGGGGACAACAACACACCTGAGGAACTGGGAGAGAGGGACAACAACACACCTGAGGAACTGGGAGAGAAGGACAACAGCACACCTGAGGAACTGGGAGAGAAGGACAACAGCACACCTGAGGAACTGGGAGAGAGGGACAACAACACACCTGAGGAACTGGGAGAGAAGGACAACAACACACCTGAGGAACTGGGAGAGGGGGACAACAACACACCTGAGGAACTGGGAGAGAAGGACAACAACACACCTGAGGAACTGGGAGAGAGGAACAACAACACACCTGAGGAACTGGGAGAGAGGGACAACAACACACCTGATGATCTGGGAGAGAAGGACAACAACACACCTGAGGAACTGGGAGAGGGGGACAACAACACACCTGAGGAACTGGGAGAGGGGGACAACAACACACCTGAGGAACTGGGAGAGGGGGACAACAACACACCTGAGGAACTGGGAGAGAGGGACAACAACACACCTGAGGAACTGGGAGAGAGGGACAACAACACACCTGAGGAACTGGGAGAGGGGGACAACAACACACCTGAGGAACTGGGAGAGAGGGACAACAACACACCTGAGGAACTGGGAGAGGGGGACAACAACACACCTGAGGAACTGGGAGAGAGGGACAACAACACACCTGAGGAACTGGGAGAGAAGGACAGCAACACACCTGAGGAACTGGGAGAGGGGGACAACAACACACCTGATGATCTGGGAGAGGGGGACAACAACACACCTGATGATCTGGGAGAGGGGGACAACAACACACCTGAGGAACTGGGAGAGAGGGACAACAACACACCTGAGGAACTGGGAGAGAGGGACAACAACACACCTGATGATCTGGGAGAGGGGGACAACAACACACCTGAGGAACTGGGAGAGAGGGACAACAACACACCTGAGGAACTGGGAGAGAAGGACAACAACACACCTGAGGAACTGGGAGAGAGGGACAACAACACACCTGAGGAACTGAGAGAGAAGGACAACAACACACCTGAGGAACTGAGAGAGAGGGACAACAACACACCTGAGGAACTGGGAGAGAGGGACAACAACACACCTGATGAACTGGGAGAGAGGGACAACAACACACCTGAGGAACTGAGAGAGAAGGACAACAACACACCTGAGGAACTGGGAGAGAAGGACAACAACACACCTGAGGAACTGGGAGAGAGGGACAACAACACACCTGATGAACTGGGAGAGAAGGACAGCAACACACCTGAGGAACTGGGAGTGGGGGACAACAACACACCTGAGGAACTGGGAGAGAGGGACAACAACACACCTGATGAACTGGGAGAGGGGGACAACAACACACCTGAGGAACTGGGAGAGGGGGACAGCAACACACCCGAGGAACTGGGAGAGAAGGACAGCAACACACCTGAGGAACTGGGAGAGAGGGACAACAACACACCTGAGGAACTGGGAGAGAGGGACAACAACACACCTGAGGAACTGGGAGAGAAGGACAACAACACACCTGAGGAACTGGGAGAGAAGGACAGCAACACACCTGAGGAACTGGGAGAGAGGGACAACAACACACCTGAGGAACTGGGAGAGAAGGACAACAACACACCTGAGGAACTGGGAGAGAAGGACAACAACACACCTGAGGAACTGAGAGAGAAGGACAACAACACATCTGATGAACTGGGAGAGAGGGACAACAACACACCTGAGGAACTGAGAGAGAAGGACAACAACACACCTGATGAACTGGGAGAGAGGGACAACAACACACCTGAGGAACTGAGAGAGAAGGACAACAACACACCTCATGAACTGAGAGAGAAGGACAACAACACACCTGATGAACTGGGAGAGAGGGACAACAACACACCTGAGGAACTGAGAGAGAAGGACAACAACACACCTGATGAACTGGGAGAGAGGGACAACAACACACCTGAGGAACTGAGAGAGAAGGACAACAACACACCTGAGGAACTGGGAGAGAGGGACAACAACACACCTGAGGAACTGGGAGAGAAGGACAACAACACACCTGAGGAACTGGGAGAGGGGGACAACAACACACCTGAGGAACTGGGAGAGAGGGACAACAACACACCTGAGGAACTGGGAGAGGGGGACAACAACACACCTGAGGAACTGGGAGAGAGGGACAACAACACACCTGAGGAACTGGGAGAGGGGGACAACAACACACCTGAGGAACTGGGAGAGGGGGACAACAACACACCTGAGGAACTGGGAGAGGGGGACAACAACACACCTGAGGAACTGGGAGAGGGGGACAACAACACACCTGAGGAACTGGGAGAGAAGGACAGCAACACACCTGAGGAACTGGGAGAGGGGGACAACAACACACCTGATGAACTGGGAGAGAAGGACAGCAACACACCTGAGGAACTGAGAGAGAGGGACAACAACACACCTGAGGAACTGGGAGAGGGGGACAACAACACACCTGATGAACTGGGAGAGAGGGACAACAACACACCTGATGAACTGGGAGAGAAGGACAACAACACACCTGAGGAACTGGGAGAGAGGGACAACAACACACCTGAGGAACTGGGAGAGAAGGACAACAACACACCTGAGGAACTGGGAGAGAGGGACAACAAGGGAGTTTGAGGGTGAAAGATGTAGGAAGGATTGAGTGTGATGAAAGTGAGAAGTGAAAGGGAGGAGAGGGTAGGAGGAGTGTGAAAACAGAGGGCGGGAGAGAAAGCGAGAGGGAAAATAAATTGAAACAGCTTCAGAGCCGAAAGGAAAAATGTAAATAAATAAATAATGTAAGGCCAAATTAAAACCCAAATTAAAAGAGCCTTGAAAATCATCATAAACATAGGCCTAAATATCACATATTCTTCTCTTTGGGCCTGTGTTTTCTATCATAGGCCTAAAGCCTCGGAGAATTCTGTCTGTTTCTGTCGCCGACTCTTCAAGGAGGCTGGTTGAAATGGAACTCCTCACCTACATCCACAATGCTGAAACCCTGACACGCAGCCGTCCGGTTTCGGTTACCGTGAACTCTGCCTTGCGCACCGGATTAGAGCCGTCGCCATAACAGCGGATACCCGACCAGGTGTCATTAGTTAATAATAGCTGCATGAAAGGAACCTGGATAGTAATGTTTTCATAATTATTATCGTCTATTTTCGTGTAAAGTATTAATAATTGTGAGATTTGGGGGGATTATATAATCTACACATTGTCTATACTATATAACCTATAGGCTTGTTGCATGGAAAAATAACCATGTGCATAAATAATGCAGCCTAGGCTAATGAATTTCTGAAGAATTCAAAATCATACCAAATAACCAAATAATGCATTTTGCTTGTTAAGCGTACATTTGTAAAGTTTTCCAACTTGAAGCACTGCTCAATGAAGGATGACAACACAAAGCTATTAAATGACCTCTTTTACCTACCTTTCTGACATCTCCCAAAGTTATACCAAATTTCCTTGGCCTTTAGCGCGTAATGAACTGAGCGTAGTCGTACAGCGCTGTGGTTTTCCATGGGAGCGAAATGCCCTGTTAGACCGGAGGTAACGACTGCTCCGGTGTCTGGATGCATACAGAGACTAGCTTCGGTGTTGCACTCGTGTAGCGGGCAGAGGCAGGTCAACGGGGGCAGGTGCACATTGCTTGGCAACGCGGTGATTACGGTGCAGGTTGTGACATAGTTATCTCTGTGTCTCACAGGCAGGGGGGGAAGTGAACAGGGATAATTTAGAATCCAGTACATAAAGACAAATACACTAGGCCAGGCTAGCAGCGGTAGAAATGATCAAATACGTAAGTGTTTAAAGCATTCGGACTCTTATTTATTTGACCAGGACATTCTCAGTTAGCCTTCATACACTAGCCACACATTGAGAGTAACACTAAAATAAATAATTTTTTGGGGGTTTGTAACATTACTGCAGGAATCTCTTGTCTGTTTGTAGTGACTCGGCCTATGAGTTGTCACGTGGTCATATTTTGATTGAGTAGCATTCCTCCAATAAATGAACAAGAATGTTATTGATTTATGTTAAACACAAAGGTGATCATTCTTATTTAGTGTTATTGCATCCTTTGAATACAGGAATTAGCTGTTTTGTTTTGTAGGAGAAAACCATAAAATACACTGTAAGAGAGTGAGAGATTCATGTCACATTCCCATAAACACGATTGAGTTTGAGCGCAAAGGAAATCAGTCTCTGCGCGTTGAAGCGAATGAAGTATTTACCGCTTTCGTTCTGGTGCACGACCTCCTACAACCTCCGATTCAATGAACTGCTGGGTCATGCGCATGCTGATCAATCATCTCCTGGCACCGTACGTGCTGCACGGTGGTGCACATTCTTGGACCTGAATACCAAATGAAAAGATATTTGGGAAGAAAGCTGTTTCGTATCCCACTCGCTGATACCCTGTGACTGAACAGACTGGCTAGGCCATCTCTGACATTGACCTCTCAATAGAGAATGTCAATAGCCTGTAAACCCCTCCTCTGGGCAGGGGGTGTCCGGTAGGTCCGTGGGCCCATAGCGGGATGTAGAGGTTCTAAGGGTGATGCAGCACCCCCTGAAAGAAGCAATTTTTTTTAAAGCACAAAAGTAGTGCACTGGACCTTTACTAGTCCTGTATTACTAGTCCTGTATTAACAGACCTATATAGACGTCTGTAACACTGGACCTTTACTAGTCCTGTATTACTAGTCCTGTATTTAACAGACCTATATAGACGTCTGTAACACTGGACCTTTACTAGTCCTGTATTACTAGTCCTGTATTAACAGACCTATATAGACGTCTGTAACACTGGACCTTTACTAGTCCTGTATTACTAGTCCTGTATTAACAGACCTATATAGACGTCTGTAACACTGGGCCTTTACTAGTCCTGTATTACTAGTCCTGTATTAACAGACCTATATAGACGTCTGTAACACTGGACCTTTACTAGTCCTGTATTACTAGTCCTGTATTAACAGACCTATATAGACATCTGTAACACTGGACCTTTACTAGTCCTGTATTACTAGTCCTGTATTAACAGACCTATATAGACGTCCGTAACACTGGGCCTTTACTAGTCCTGTATTACTAGTCCTGTATTAACAGAACTATATAGACGTCCGTAACACTGGGCCTTTACTAGTCCTGTATTACTAGTCCTGTATTAACAGACCTATATAGACGTCTGTAACACTGGGCCTTTACTAGTCCTGTATTACTACTAGTCCTGTATTAACAGACCTATATAGACGTCCGTAACACTGGGCCTTTACTAGTCCTGTATTACTAGTCCTGTATTCACAGACCTATATAGACGTCTGCAGCACAGCCCCCCCCCCTCCCCCCCCAAATCTACTTCCCACAGCTGAGTGTTTCTACATTGTTCTGTAATTATATGGTTATTCTGCCTTCAGCTTCCTTTCCATCATCTGCAATGAGGGGGAGGAGACGAGTTTAGCCTCTGAGATGCAGCCTCATTCCCTAGTCTTGTCTGTCCTCCAGTGTGTCCTTCACTACGTCTGTGACTAGATCTCTCTCCTTCTCCATGCCAAATGATGGCTTTATCCTGGCCAAAAAGAATATTGCTCAGATTTGACCTCGGCCGACTCTGTTCTGGCTGCTGTGGTATTTCAACGAGGTATAGTGATGTATCCAGAGGGCTTGTCAAGGTCATTTCCTGTCTTAACTTGACAATACTCTGTTATATGGCCATTTACCTCAGACGGTCATCATTAGAAATTATGTGATTACTAGTACAGTACACTGTTGTATGTACAGCGTTACTACACTGGTATAAGAGGTACTTAATGAAAAGTACTTTTACCAAATACAATTATATACAAAAAGACATCAGACAATTGTAACTGGAACACATTGCTATTTATTTCAGTAAAAGAGTGAATATAGCTGGTCTCCAAATCCACCTGCACGCCTCTTCTCAAGGGCAAACTGTTTTACACAACCCGTTCAACTGTCTTCAAAAGCCTCCACTAAATCAACAACTCATAAGGCATGTTAGTTCATCAGTATTTTAGCAAGGTACTTCTAGCATGGGGGGGGGGGGGGGGGGGGGGGGGGAACTAAAATAGAATTACTAAGATTCTGTGTGATTACATACATATACATATATATATAATCTGCACTATTTTTTTTTTTTTTGCAATAAATATCTATTCTTATATATAAGCCAGTAGTAAATGTAGAGGAATATAATGGCGTTGATTTGGGAGACACCTGAAACGACAGAGCATGTGTGTGTGAAGCTAGTGGGTGTGTGTGAGGATAGTGAAATTAAAGGGGCAGGATGTCTAATGGCTGTCTACTGATCCAACAGACGATAGAAACCATTTTACTTTTCTTTATATATATTTACATCCCTCTCTCTTACCAAGTGGTTAAAGTTTACAGTCACATTATATGTATATATCAATATATATCAAATAGAATATAGAATATAGAATAGGAATCCTGTATATTCTCGATAAGAGTATAAAAACACAGCCGACGACGGGGAGAGGAAAGGTTGCGTTTATGGCCTCGTTTTGCCTGGATCTGATTGGCTTTGAGCATATGACCTCATAGCAGGATAGCAGCACACTGGAATCCCATTGGTCGTCGTCATAGTTACATGGAGTCATTGTCGTAGTCGGTAGGCTCAATGACCTCTGGTGTCATAACCCTGCCCATGAACAGGATAGAACCTGGAGGGGAAGACACTAGGGTCAGACACATACTGTACATAATCAGACAGAGACAAACAGAGGGACGGACAGACGGACAGTGTAACACACACCTGTCCTGCGGTTTCTGATGATGAAGAAGAAGGGGTGATCCGCCATGACCTGAGGGTACAGAACCAGAGTCCTGGTGAGAGATATCATTCCTACAGGACACAGAGAGAGAGAACATTCAACACACGGGGAGAATCTCAGTTGCATACTTCTCTCTCCTTTCTCCTTGCCTCCTTCTCAAAACACATTAGATGAGAAAGCCAGAGGTCCCGCCCCTCTGACCTTCTCCTCCAATGGGTTTTGAGAAGGAGGCGAGGATTCTACTAGTGACATTTAAATCTACTGACACTGAACAGTCAGCAGGAGGGGGAACTGTTTATATACCATCCATATGGAAGACAACACACTACTGCAGTGGGAAGACAACACACTACTGCAGTGGGAAGACAACACACTACTGCAGTGGGAAGACAACACAGTACTGCAGTGGGAAGACAACACACTACTGCAGTGGGAAGACAACACACTACTGCAGTGGGAAGACAACACATTACTGCAGTGGGAAGACAACACAGTACTGCAGTGGGAAGACAACACATTACTGCATTGGGAAGACAACACAGTACTGCAGTGGGAAGACAACACATTACTGCATTGGGAAGACAACACACTACTGCAGTGGGAAGACAACACACTACTGCAGTGGGAAGACAACACAGTACTGCAGTGGGAAGACAACACACTACTGCAGTGGGAAGACAACACACTACTGCAGTGGGAAGACAACACATTACTGCAGTGGGAAGACAACACAGTACTGCAGTGGGAAGACAACACATTACTGCATTGGGAAGACAACACAGTACTGCAGTGGGAAGACAACACATTACTGCATTGGGAAGACAACACACTACTGCAGTGGGAAGACAACACAGTACTGCAGTGGGAAGACAACACATTACTGCATTGGGAAGACAACACAGTACTGCAGTGGGAAGACAACACAGTACTGCATTGGGAAGACAACACAGTACTGCAGTGGGACGACAACACATTACTGCAGTGGGAAGACAACACAGTACTGCAGTGGGAAGACAACACAGTACTGCAGTGGGAAGACAACACATTACTGCATTGGGAAGACAACACAGTACTGCAGTGGGAAGACAACACAGTACTGCATTGGGAAGACAACACAGTACTGCAGTGGGACGACAACACATTACTGCAGTGGGAAGACAACACAGTACTGCAGTGGGAAGACAACACATTACTGCATTGGGAAGACAACACACTACTGCAGTGGGAAGACAACACAGTACTGCAGTGGGAAGACAACACATTACTGCATTGGGAAGACAACACAGTACTGCAGTGGGAAGACAACACAGTACTGCATTGGGAAGACAACACAGTACTGCAGTGGGACGACAACACATTACTGCAGTGGGAAGACAACACAGTACTGCAGTGGGAAGACAACACAGTACTGCAGTGGGAAGACAACACAGTACTGCAGTGGGAAGACAACACAGTACTGCATTGGGAAGACAACACAGTACTGCAGTGGGAAGACAACACATTACTGCAGTGGGAAGACAATACAGGAATGATTCTGACAGAGATTGACAAGAACAATAGAAAAGAGACTGGGGTCTAATAGGTGGAGAGAGGTATAGAGAGAAAGGGATATATAGGTGGAGAGAGGGATATAGAGAGGTATAGAGAGAAAGGGATATATAGGTGGAGAGAGGGATAGAGAGAGGTATAGAGAGATAGAGAGACATAGTGAGGGGGATAGAGAGAAAGAGAGATAGAGAGAGATAGAGATACATAGTGAGAGGGATAGAGAGCGAGACTGGGGACTAATAGGTGGAGAGAGGGATAGAGAGAAAGAGAGATAGAGAGAGAGACATAGTGAGAGGGATAGAGAGAAAGAGAGACATAGTGAGAGGGATAGAGAGCGAGACTGGGGACTAATAGGTGGAGAGAAAGATGGAGAGTGATAGATAGATAAAGAGAGAGAGAGGGGGATAGAGAGAAGGAAAGAGACTGGGGACTAATCGGTGGAGAGAAAGATAGAGAGAGGGATAAATAAGAGAGAAAGAGATAGAGAGTGATAGAGAGATACAGAGAGAGAGAGAGGGTTAGAGAGGAATAGAGAGAGGGAAAGAGACTGGTGACTAATCGGTGGAGAGAAAGATGGAGAGTGATAGAGAGATAAAGAGAGAGAGAGGGTTAGAGAGAGGAATAGAGAGAGGGAAAGAGACTGGGGACTAATCGGTGGAGAGAAAGATGGAGAGTGATAGAGAGATAAAGAGAGAGAGAGGGATAAATAAGAGAGAAAGAGATAGAGAGTGATAGAGAGATAAAGAGAGAGAGAGAGGGTTAGAGAGAGGAATAGAGAGAGGGAAAGAGACTGGTGACTAATCGGTGGAGAGAAAGATGGAGAGTGATAGAGAGATAAAGAGAGAGAGAGAGGGTTAGAGAGAGGGAAAGAGACTGGGGACTAATCGGTGGAGAGAAAGATAGAGAGTGAACAGGTGGATACAGAGAAGAAAACATTTAAGAGCAAAAGAGAGAGAGATGCAGAGAATGAAATAATACTGTCAAAGCGAAGGTCAAACTGAGAAGAAAAAGACAGAGAGAAGAAGTGAGAGCAGAAAGACGGTAGACAGTAAGGGTAGACCCTGCAAACAGAATGCCATTTCAGGAATGATGATGATGCAACTATAAGGTCACCTGATCCTGC
>NC_074688.1:41467615-41550115 GCF_029448725.1 Salvelinus fontinalis
TAGGTAGGTGGCTGTGTGTGTGTTCTGAGGTGTGTAAACCTGTAGGTAGGTGGCTGTGTGTGTGTGTGTGTGTTCTGAGGTGTGTAAACCTGTAGGTAGGTGGCTGTGTGTGTGTGTGTTCTGAGGTGTGTAAACCTGTAGGTAGGTGGCTGTGTGTGTGAGTGTTCTGAGGTGTGTAAACCTGTAGGTAGGTGGCTGTGTGTGTGTGTGTTCTGAGGTGTGTAAACCTGTAGGTAGGTGGCTGTGTGTGTGTGTGTGTGTGTGTGTGTGTGTGTTCTGAGGTGTGTAAACCTGTAGGTAGGTGGCTGTGTGAGTGTTCTGAGGTGTGTAAACCTGTAGGTAGGTGGCTGTGTGTGTGTTCTGAGGTGTGTAAACCTGTAGGTAGGTGGCTGTGTGAGTGTTCTGAGGTGTGTAAACCTGTAGGTAGGTGGCTGTGTGTGTGTTCTGAGGTGTGTAAACCTGTAGGTAGGTGGCTGTGTGTGTGTTCTGAGGTGTGTAAACCTGTAGGTAGGTGGCTGTGTGTGTGTGTGTGTTCTGAGGTGTGTAAACCTGTAGGTAGGTGGCTGTGTGTGTGTGTGTTCTGAGGTGTGTAAACCTGTAGGTAGGTGGCTGTGTGTGTGAGTGTTCTGAGGTGTGTAAACCTGTAGGTAGGTGGCTGTGTGTGTGCGTGTGTTCTGAGGTGTGTAAACCTGTAGGTAGGTGGCTGTGTGTGTGTTCTGCGGTGTGTATACCTGTAGGTAGGTGGCTGAAGCCAACAGCCTGGCGTATCTGTGTGAGGGAGGCCCCGCGGGCCCCCAGCTCCACCATACCCAGGGCCACAGCCACACTCAGGGGGGAGAAGATGATGTTGTCGTCCCCCCCTCGCGCCTGCAGCTGGTGGTACAGTCTGACAGAGAACTCTGCCGTGGTGTCCTCCGGAATGTCAGCGGCATGGCAACCATGGCCCAGCAACAGGAGGAGGGGCAGGAGGCTGAGAATCAACATGGGAAAGCTGAGAGCTAGAGAGAGAGAGAGAGAGACAAAGAGAGATAGAGAGATAGATATGTAGAGAGAGAGATAGATATGTAGAGAGAGAGAGAGAGACAGAGATAGAGAGAGACAGAGAGAGAGAGAGAGAGAGAGAGAGAGAGAGATAGATATGTAGAAAGAGAGAGAGAGAGAGAGAGAGAGAGAGATAGAGTGGGGGGGTTAGCGGGAGGAGAGAATGACACGGAACGTGTTTCAATCCGGCATGTCAATAAAGCATATTAGTGTCTGAATAGAGATAGAGGAAAACACATAGGGATAAAACAGGGAGAGAGATGGAAAGAGAATGGGAGGGAAAAAAGTGTAGACAGACGGCATTTTAACTACATTTACACTGATAAACAGCCTGTTATCCTACTGTATGACTGTAACTACATTTATACTGTACCAGACAATGAGAGGACAAGAGGATTGTGATAACGATTTCTAATTAGGGAGTTGTTCAACAATGAAAGTGTTAATGAATTTACCTGCAAAAAAGCAGAGAACCATTCACACAGCCCCAATACGTGTATTTTGTTTTTAGGGTATAAATGCAGGAATATTGACTAGGTCCATTGATTGATTTTAAATTTCCCATGTTTTTTTTTTTTACCCCTACCCCTTTCAGATATACGCACATGCAGGTATAAAAAGCAGGCATGGTAAAGGCATGGTAAAGGCATGGTAGAGGCATGGTAAAGGCATGGTAAAGGCATGGTAAAATAGTGGGATTTTGGTCTGCATTCTTTTCACTTGGACAAAAGGAACACCTACGTGAGAATGCTGTTCGGTGACTACAGCTCAGTGTTCAACACCTTAGTGCCCTCAAAGCTCATCACTAAGCTAAGGACCCTGGGACTAAACACCTCCCTCTACAACTGGATCCTGGACTTTCTGACAGTGAGGGTAGGCAACAACACATCCGCCACGCTGATCCTCAACACGGGGGCCCCTCAGGGATGAGTGATCAGTCCCCTCCTGTACTCCCTGTTCACTCATGACTGCATGGCCAAGCACAACTCCAACACCATCATTAAGTTTGCTGTCGACACAACAGTGGTAGGCCTGATCATTGACGACGATGAGACAGCCTATAGGGAGGTGGTCAGAGACCTGGCAGTGTGGTGCCAGGAAAACAACTTCTCCCTCAACATGAGCAAGACCAAGCAGCTGATTATGGACTACAGGAAAAGGATGGCTGAGTATGCCCCCATACACACCGACGGGGCTGTAGTGGAGCAGGTTGAGAGCTTCCTTGGTGTCCACATCACTATCATGGTTCAAACACACCAAGATAGTCGTGAAGAGGGCACGACAACACCTCTTCCCCCTCAAGAGGCTGAAAAGATTTGGCATGGGTCCCCAGATCCTCAAAATGTTATACAGCTGCACCATTGAGAGCATCTTGACTGGCTGCGGTATGGCAACTGCTCGGCATCAGACCACAAGGCGCTACAGTCTGTAGTGCGTACGGCGCAGTTCATCACTGGAGCCGAGCATCCTACCATCCAGGACCTCTATACCAGGCGGTGTCAGAGGAAGGCCCTAAAAATTGTCAAAGGCTCCAGTCACCCAAGTCATAGAGTGTTCTCTCTGCTACCATATGGAAAGCGGTACCGATGCACTAAATCTGAAACCAACAGGAACCTGAACAGCTTCTACCCCCAAGCCATAAGATAGCTAAATAGTTAGTTAAATAGTAACCAAATAGCTACCAGGGTTATCTGAATTGACCCTTCTACTGTTTATTAAACTCAGCAAAAAAAGAAAGGTCCTCTCACTGTCAACTGCGTTTATTTTCAGCAAAATTAACATGGGTAAATATTTGTACCAACATAACAAGATTCAACAACTGAGACATAAACTGAACAAGTTCCACAGACATGTGACTAACAGAAATGGAATAATGTGTCCCTGAACAAAGAGGGGGTCAAAATCAAAAGTAACAGTCCACCAGCTGCATTTAGTACTGCAGTGCATCTCCTCCTCATGGACTGCACCAGATGTGCCAGTTCTTGCTGTGAGATGTTCCCCCACTCTTCCACCAAGGCACCGGCAAGTTCCCGGGCATTTCTGGGGGTAATGGCCCTAGCCCTCACCCTCCGATCCAACAGGTCCCAGACGTGCTCAATGGGATTGCGATCCGGGCTCTTCGCTGGCCATGGCAGAACACTGACATTCCTGTCTTGCAGGAAATCATGCACAGAACAAGCAGTATGGCTGGTAGCATTGTCATGCTGGAGGGTCATGTCAGGATGAGCCTGCAGGAAGGGTACCACATGAGGGAGGAGGATGTCTTCCTTGTAACGCACTGCGTTGAGATTGCTTGCAAAGTCAAGCTCAGTCCGATGATGCTGTGACACACCGCCCCAGACCATGACGGACCCTCCACCTCCAAATCGATCCTGCTCCAGAGTACAGGCCTCGGTGTAATGCTCATTCCTTCGACAATAAACGCAAATCCGACCCTCACCCCCGGTGAGACAAAACCGCGACTCGTCAGTGAAGGGCACTTTTTGCCAGTCCTGTTTGGTCCAGCGACGGTGGGTTTGTGCCCATAGGCGACATTGTTGCCGGTGATGTCTGGTGAGGACCTGCCTTACAACAGGCCTACAAACCCTCAGTCCAGCCTCTCTCAGCCTATTGCGGACAGTCTGAGCACTGATGGAGGGATTGTGCGTTCCTGGTGTAACTCGGCAGTTGTTGTTGCCACCCTGTACCTGTCCTGCAGGTGTGATGTTCGGATGTACCGATCCTGTGCAGGTGTTGGTACAGGTGGTCTGCCACTGCGAGGACGATCAGCTGTCCGTCCTGTCTCCCTGTAGCGCTGTTTAAGGCGTCTCACAGTACGGACATTGCAATTTATTGCCCTGGCCACATCTGCAGTCCTCATGCCTCCTTGCAGCATGCCTAAGGTACGTTCACGCAGATGAGCAGGGACCCTGGGCATCTTTCTTTTGGTGTTTTTCAGTCAGTAGAAAGGCCACTTTAGTGACCTAAGTTTTCATAACTGTGACCTTAATTGCCTACCGTCTGTAAGCTGTTAGCGTCTTAACAACCGTTCCACAGGTGCTGTTTCTGGTTCATTGAACAAGCCACGGGAAACAGTGTTTAAACCCATTACAAATGAAGATCTGGGAAGTTTTTGGATCTACTATTCCTTTTATTAGTACATGTTTTACTTTATATTATTTCTCAATTTTCTTTCTGTCTGCATTTTTGGGATGGACCCGTGAGTAAGCATTTCACTGTTAGTCCACACCTGTTGTTGGTAGACCATGTGACAAATAAAATGTGATTTGATTTGAGAAAAGAGAGGAGGAGGAGAGGGGGAAGAGTGATGAAGCTGTCCTCCTCCAGTGGGTTGTAACTACATTTGTGCTGTCGACTGTAGACAGAAGAAACTCTGTTTGATGCCAATTTACTAAATGAGCTCATGCATATTTCATCCCTGATCTTATCATCTCCTGTTACATCATATTTTTCTTCAAAATCTGCTTGCCTCAGTGCCATGAGAATGCCTGTGTGTGTCAGTGTGTGTGTGTGTGAGTGAGAGAGTGTAGGTGATATGGACTGCCTAACCCAACATAGAATGTGGCATTTATTTTCTTTGCTCCATATCCCTCTCCTCTCCCTCCCTTCCGTCCTTTCCTCAAGTCCACTCTTCTCTCCCTCCCTTCCGTCCTTTCCTCCAGTCCACTCTTCTCTCCCTCCCTCCCTTCCGTCCTATCCTCCAGTCCACTCTCCTCTCCCTCCCTTCCGTCCTTTCCTCCAGTCCACTCTCCTCTCCCTCCCTTCCGTCCTTTCCTCCAGTCCACTCTCCTCTCCCTCCCTTCCGTCCTTTCCTCCAGTCCACTCTCCTCTCCCTCCCTTCCGTCCTTTCCTCCAGTCCACTCTCCTCTCCCTCCCTTCCGTCCTTTCCTCCAGTCCACTCTCCTCTCCCTCCCTGTCTACCTTCCTTTCCTCCAGTCCACACTCTCCTCTCCTCTCCTTCCTTCCTTCCTTCCTTCCTTCCTTCCTTCCTTCCTTCCTTCCTTCCTTCCTTCCTCTCTACCAACCTCCCTCTCTACCAACTTCCCACTCTACCAACCTCCCTCTCTACCAACCTCCCTCTCTACCAACTTCCCTCTCTACCAACTTCCCTCTCTACCAACCTCCCTCTCTACCAACCTCCCTCTCTACCAACCAACCAACCTCCCTCTCTACCTACCTCCCTCTCTACCAACCTCCCTCTCTACCAACTTCCCTCTCTACCTACCTCCCTCTCTACCAACCTCCCTCTCTACCTACCTCCCTCTCTACCAACCTCCCTCTCTACCAACTTCCCTCTCTACCTACCTCCCTCTCTACCTACCTCCCTCTCTACCTACCTCCCTCTCTACCTACCTCCCTCTCTACCTACCTCCCTCTCTACCAACCTCCCTCTCTACCAACCTCCCTCTCTACCTACCTACCTCTCTACCTACCTGCCTCCCTCTCTACCTACCTGCCTCCCTCGATACCTACCTGCCTCTCTACCTACCTACCTCCCTCTCTACCTACCTCCCTCTCTACCTACCTGCCTCCCTCTCTACCTACCTGCCTCTCTACCTACCTACCTCCCTCTCTACCTACCTTCCTCTCTACCAATCTCCCTCTCTACCTACCTCCCTCTCTACCTACCTCCCTCTCTACCTACCTCCCTCTCTACCTACCTCATAGCAGCATGTTACACAGAGTTATTAAGGGGACTGGTGTGTTCTGGCTGCTCCTGCTGAACACACACGCAGTTCATGCAGTTTCATCCCTCTGCCTTTTACCGTTGCCTGGCAACGCTGTTTTCTGCACAAACAAAGAAAACAGGAGCATGCCACTGCGTTTTTAGAGCGATAGAGGGAATGAGAGAGAGGGACACATACAGAGGGGATGTCCCTCCCTGGTTCTCTGTTGTACATTGCTAAGCTGCTGAATAGGTTCAGGTACCCTGCATGTTGTTTGTGTGTTTGGTGCTCCGTGTGTGTGTGTGTGTTACTATCAGATAGATGAGAGTCCCATGCTCCCACACTGGGCTAGAAGCTCCTGTGGGTGCTGGTGACTGGAGTGACATTGTACTTGAGACAACAATGACAGGACTGGATCAATAGCGCAGCTCTGTCCTGGTACCAGCTACCCCACCCCACTCCCCCAACTCTCCTCTCCCTGACTGGCAGACAGGAGCCTACCCACTGGGCACAAACATCAATTCAAAGTTTATTCCATGTTGGTTCAACATAATTTGATTGAAATTACATGGAAAAAATGTTGATTCAACCAGTGTGTGCCCAGTGAGTAGCCTAGCCTGCCACACAACATGTTCATTCTATCCCCTACAAAACACACAACTATCATATCCATGCAGACTTCCTAAGTTCCGCTCTAGGAACTTACTCAAAACATGGAATGTGTTAATCATTCTAGAATCCTCTCCATTGAAATGTGAGACATGGTGCTGTGAGGGTAATTGGATGACTGTGTAACTGACAGTTATGGATAAAGGCCGTCATGAAAATAAAAGAACCGGCAAAACTGTTTAAATAGGCCTATATACATTTTAGGATTCATTTAAATTTTTATTAACCTTCTTTTTTTCTAATGTAAATAAACTTGACCTAATAGCAGGGGTGTTTACTAATGATTATAATAATTGTTTTGCTAACTTAGTACGTCTATTCAAACTTTCTCCATCTCCTCCTCTTTCCAACTGTCCTTTGATGCTGGAGCAGCTAGGCGCTAGATGCTGGAGCAGCTAGGTGCTAGATGCTGGAGCAGCTGGGCGCTAGATGCTGGAGCAGCTAGATGCTGGAGCAGCTGGGCGCTAGATGCTGGAGCAGCTAGATGCTGGAGTAGCTGGGTGCTAGATGCTGGAGCAGCTAGGCGCTAGATGCTGGAGCAGCTGGGTGCTAGATGCTGGAGCAGCTGGGCGCTAGATGCTGGAGCAGCTAGATGCTGGAGCAGCTGGGCGCTAGATGCTGGAGCAACTAGATGCTGGAGCAGCTGGGCGCTAGATGATGGAGCAGCTGGGTGCTAGATGCTGGAGCAGCTAGATGCTGGAGCAGCTTGGCGCTAGATGATGGAGCAGCTAGATGCTGGAGCAGCTGGGCGCTAGATGATGGAGCAGCTGGGTGCTAGATGCTGGGGCAGCTAGGTGCTAGATGATGGAGCAGCTAGGTGCTAGATGATGGAACAGCTAGGTGCTAGATGATGGAGCAGCTAGGTGCTAGATGCTGGAACAGCTAGATGCTGGAGCAGCTTGGCGCTAGATGATGGAGAAGCTGGGCGCTAGATGATGGAACAGCTAGGTGCTAGATGCTGGAGCAGCTTGGCGCTAGATGATGGAGAAGCTGGGCGCTAGATGATGGAGCAGCTGGGTGCTAGATGCTGGAGCAGCTAGATGCTGGAGCAGCTTGGCGCTAGATGATGGAGAAGCTGGGCGCTAGATGATGGAGCAGCTGGGTGCTAGATGCTGGGGCAGCTAGGTGCTAGATGATGGAGCAGCTAGGTGCTAGATGATGGAGCAGCTAGGTTCTAGATGATGGAGCAGCTGGGTGCTAGATGCTGGGGCAGCTAGGTTTCTTAGATGATGGAGCAGCTAGGTGCTAGATGATGGAGCAGCTAGGTGCTAGATGATGGACCAGCTAGGTGCTAGATGATGGAGCAGCTGGGCGCTAGATGCTGGAGCAGCTAGGTGCTAGATGCTGGAACAGCTGGGCGCTAGATGCTGGAGCAGCTAGATGCTGGAGCAGCTGGGCGCTAGATGCTGGAGCAGCTAGATGCTGGAGCAGCTTGGCGCTAGATGATGGAGAAGCTGGGCGCTAGATGATGGAGCAGCTGGGTGCTAGATGCTGGGGCAGCTAGGTGCTAGATGATGGAGCAGCTAGGTGCTAGATGATGGAGCAGCTAGGTGCTAGATGATGGAGCAGCTGGGTGCTAGATGCTGGGGAAGCTAGGTGCTAGATGCTGGAGCAGCTAGGTGCTAGATGATGGAGCAGCTGGGTGCTAGATGATGGAGCAGCTGGGCGCTAGATGATGGACCAGCTAGGTGCTAGATGATGGAGCAGCTGGGCGCTAGATGCTGGAGCAGCTAGGTGCTAGATGCTGGAACAGCTGGGCGCTAGATGCTGGAGCAGCTAGATGCTGGAGCAGCTGGGCGCTAGATGCTGGAGCAGCTAGATGCTGGAGCAGCTTGGCGCTAGATGATGGAGAAGCTGGGCGCTAGATGATGGAGCAGCTGGGTGCTAGATGCTGGGGCAGCTAGGTGCTAGATGATGGAGCAGCTAGGTGCTAGATGATGGAGCAGCTAGGTGCTAGATGATGGAGCAGCTGGGTGCTAGATGCTGGGGAAGCTAGGTGCTAGATGCTGGAGCAGCTAGGTGCTATATGATGGAGCAGCTAGATGCTAGATGCTGGAGCAGCTAGGTGCTAGATGCTGGAGCAGCTGGGCGCTAGATGATGGAGCAGCTAGGTGCTATATGATGGAGCAGCTAGATGCTAGATGCTGGAGCAGCTAGGTGCTAGATGCTGGAGCAGCTGGGTGCTAGATGATGGAGCAGCTAGGTGCTAGATGATGGAGCAGCTAGGTGCTAGATGCTGGAGCAGCTAGGTGCTAGATGATGGAGCAGCTAGGTGCTAGATGATGGAGCAGCTGGGCACTAGATGCTGGAGCAGCTAGGTGCTAGATGCTGGAACAGCTAGGTGCTAGATGATGGAGCAGCTAGGTGCTAGATGCTGGAGCAGCTGGGTGCTAGATGCTGGAGCAGCTAGATGCTGGAGCAGCTTGGCGCTAGATGATGGAGAAGCTGGGCGCTAGATGATGGAGCAGCTGGGTGCTAGATGCTGGAGCAGCTAGGTGCTAGATGATGGAGCAGCTGGGTGCTAGATGATGGAGCAGCTAGGTGCTAGATGATGGAGCAGCTAGGTGCAAGATGCTGGAGCAGCTAGGTGCTAGATGCTGGGTGTAGAACGCTACAGGCTATGGCTCTTCAGTAAAGAAAAATGGTTTGATGTGTGGACTTTCTTTTATACAAATGCACATTTTCATTACTTGCTAGTAAATTAATTTAAAAAAAATTAAACTGGATGTGTCTGACTATTCATGAATTATTCAACAGCAGTCGAAAAGTTTGGATGTGTCTGACTATTCATGAATTATTCAACAGCAGTCGAAAAGTTTGGATGTGTCTGACTATTCATGAATTATTCAACAGCAGTCGAAAAGTTTGGATGTGTCTGACTATTCATGAATTATTCAACAGCAGTCGAAACGGTTGTTGTAGCATGAGGCCTATATTGCACTAATGTTGTGTCAAATGGACAACACACCAATCCTCTCCAACCTGGCATGGTATCACTAGATACAGAATCTTTTCTTTATTTATAGACTAATCAAGGCTGACTAGCGCGGTCCTGGCCGATATGCTGCCCTAGGAGATAGAAAATACAGCGTCGGCCCGCAATGCACTTTATGAATGTCCATGTGGTTGCCTACCGTTTGTAAAACAGCCAATTTATCATTCATCCCTATCATTTGTTTAAAGAAATGCATGTTAATGCATGTATTAATGACAGTAATTTACCGTTCTCATTCTCGGAGTGGAAATGTTGTTTACAGAGTTCAAAACCTGCTACAGTTGTGAGAAAAAATGTTTGGTTTATTTCACACCATAATTTACGCACTGACCATGTCTAGTTTCTCTGTCCTGTTAATGTTGACAGAGCAGGCGTACCTGTCCTGTTTATGTTGACAGAGCAGGCATAGAAGTACCTGTCCTGTTAATGTTGACAGAGCAGGCATAGAAGTACCTGCCCTGTTAATGTTGACAGAGCAGGCATAGAAGTACCTGCCCTGTTAATGTTGACAGAGCAGGCATAGAAGTACCTGTCCTGTTAATGTTGACAGAGGAGGCATAGAAGTACCTGTCCTGTTAATGTTGACAGAGAAGGCGTACCTGTCCTGTTAATTTTGACAGAACAGCCATAGAAGTACCTGTCCTGTTAATGTTGACAGAGAAGGCGTACCTGTCCTGTTAATGTTGACAGAGCAGGCGTACCTGTCCTGTTAATGTTGACAGAGCAGGCATAGAAGTACCTGTCCTGTTAATGTTGACAGAGGAGGCATAGAAGTACCTGTCCTGTTAATGTTGACAGAGCAGGCATAGAAGTACCTGTCCTGTTAATGTTGACAGAGCAGGCGTACCTGTCCTGTTTATGTTGACAGAGCAGGCATAGAAGTACCTGTCCTGTTAATGTTGACAGAGCAGGCATAGAAGTACCTGCCCTGTTAATGTTGACAGAGCAGGCATAGAAGTACCTGCCCTGTTAATGTTGACAGAGCAGGCATAGAAGTACCTGTCCTGTTAATGTTGACAGAGGAGGCATAGAAGTACCTGTCCTGTTAATGTTGACAGAGGAGGCATAGAAGTACCTGTCCTGTTAATGTTGACAGAGAAGGCGTACCTGTCCTGTTAATGTTGACAGAACAGCCATAGAAGTACCTGTCCTGTTAATGTTGACAGAGAAGGCGTACCTGTCCTGTTAATGTTGACAGAGCAGGCGTACCTGTCCTGTTAATGTTGACAGAGAAGGCATAGAAGTACCTGTCCTGTTAATGTTGACAGAGGAGGCATAGAAGTACCTGTCCTGTTAATGTTGACAGAGCAGGCATAGAAGTACCTGTCCTGTTAATGTTGACAGAGCAGGCGTACCTGTCCTGTTTATGTTGACAGAGCAGGCATAGAAGTACCTGCCCTGTTAATGTTGACAGAGCAGGCATAGAAGTACCTGTCCTGTTAATGTTGACAGAGCAGGCATAGAAGTACCTGCCCTGTTAATGTTGACAGAGCAGGCATAGAAGTACCTGTCCTGTTAATGTTGACAGAGCAGGCATAGAAGTACCTGCCCTGTTAATGTTGACAGAGCAGGCATAGAAGTACCTGCCCTGTTAATGTTGACAGAGCAGACATAGAAGTACCTGCCCTGTTAATGTTGACAGAGCAGGCATAGAAGTACCTGTCCTGTTAATGTTGACAGAGCAGGCATAGAAGTACCTGTCCTGTTAATGTTGACAGAGAAGGCATAGAAGTACCTGTCCTGTTAATGTTGACAGAGCAGGCGTACCTGTCTTGTTAATGTTGACAGAGCAGGCATAGAAGTACCTGTCCTGTTAATGTTGACAGAGCAGGCCTAGAAGTACCTGTCCTGTTAATGTTGACAGAACAGACATAGAAGTACCTGTCCTGTTAATGTTGACAGAACAGACATAGAAGTACCTGTCCTTTTAATGTTGACAGAACAGACATAGAAGTACCTGTCCTGTTAATGTTGACAGAGCAGGCATAGAAGTACCTGTCCTGTTAATGTTGACAGAGCAGGCATAGAAGTACCTGTCCTGTTTCTTGGAAATGTCAAATGTAGAAAAGTGCCCAGCACATCTCTTTCTCCATCTCAAACAGTCAACGAAGTAGTTCCTCACAGTATTTGAAACATATTTCCAACGCTCTCCTGTCGATAATCAGAGTTGCTGGTGAATAGGCTATAGAGATGTTGCGTGTATTTGTCTCTATTTTAATGATTGTCAATTGTCTTCATACTATAGCATAGCCATCCCATTCATACTTAGAGCCTACTTTCATGAAAGCCTAAGGTAGGCCTAGATTTTTTTATAAGTTTTAAGGAAAGGAGAAATATTTGCTCGTGTCTGACATACTCTGGTGGCTTTGACTGACGAGTGCTTTTACTGAGGTGTGCGTGTGTGAGTTCGCTGATTCTATCTATCTATCTATAGGCCTATATGTTCATTCAGAAAGTTTCCTAAAGTAACCTGTCTGGACTCCATCTCTTTAATAACAATCAAATGCTCCTGTCATGAGTAACTTAGGCTACATAATTTCTCTCAATGCGTCATCCTCTCTTTTCCCGCCAAAACTCTAACATGTCCTCAAGCGAATGCTGGAACAATATTTCTAACATAGAACGTGGGGATCACTAATCTATAGAACACTAATGTCATTTTGTTTATTATTTTGTGATGTCATTAAAAATGTTATACAGGTATAACTGCCCTTTCGAACAAACTGTATGAAATGATGGGTTAAGAATTAACATATCATACCAGAGAGACGTAGAGCTGCAGCTGCACGTTTAAAGTGGTTTGAACTGTGAATCTCAACACGAGGGAGAGACGATAAACTCACCTCGCAGACATTTACTGGTACGGTTGATTAGCTGTCCTAGGTAAAATATCTAGATAAGCGAATTTAAATGGTACCACTCTACTGCCCTGCTCAAACCGTCGTATTACGCTACTTCTCATCACCCCACTGGGGAACCATCGACACGGCTGGCTAGCCTATCTTCAAAGAAACATCTTCAGGAGCGAATGGAAGGAAAACAAACTCTGTAGTTCTGTTCAGGACTACACAACAAGTCACTGGATATCGGACAACCACAAAGAAGAACAACAGGAAAAGACATGTCGGAACCATTTTGGACAATCAGAGCCTTACAAGTGTGCTGCGAAAAGTTTTTTTTTTAATGTATTAAGAGTGTGTTTATCCTGTGTTACCATTTAGTTAGCTAGTAAATAAATAATTAAACCAATTTGTGTAGTACTGAATCATAAGTACGGCTCTGGTTTTTGCAGATGCAAAGAGGTTACAGCGGTTCAGGGTGATGATATGATACGAGGTTATGATTAATAAGTTGACTGTTTACAGATGTGATAGGTAAATACCTTTTAAACTTTAATTCAGGAGATGGTAACTCTTAAAGAACTGCTCTCGTGGTGCCCCCAAATCCTAATGAGTTAATTGTTACATGATTAATTTAAATCGGGTAACAATTAAACATAGTTGATTAGATAAATAACAGTCATCAGATTAATGTTAAAGTCACGACAATGCCATCGAATGACTGCAGAAGCAGGGTTCGTGAAGTTATGTGAATATTTTGGGAAAACGCATCGGACTTCGTTTGAATGGTTTGTGGGTCAAAATAGGATCTGTATATGACGAGGACAAGCTAGGTATATATCTTTTGACTACGTTAATGTTGTGTCAATACAAAAATGCTACAGATTGTCTCCAACATGGAATTTCTTAAGTTGTTGATTAATACACTGCTCAAAAAAATAAAGGGAACACTTAAACAACACAATGTAACTCCAAGTCAATCAGACTTCTGTGAAATCAAACTGTCCACTTAGGAAGCAACACTGATTGACAATAAATTTCACATGCTGTTGTGCAAATGGAATAGACAAAAGGTGGAAATTATAGGCAATTAGCAAGACACCCCCAATAAAGGATTGATTCTGCAGGTGGTGACCACAGACCACTTCTCAGTTCCTATGCTTCCTGGCTGATGTTTTGGTCACATTTGAATGCTGGCGGTGCTCTCACTCTAGTGGTAGCATGAGACGGAGTCTACAACCCACACAAGTGGCTCAGGTAGTGCAGCTCATCCAGGATGGCACATCAATGCGAGCTGTGGCAAGAAGGTTTGCTGTGTCTGTTAGCGTAGTGTCTAGGGCATGGAGGCGCTACCAGGAGACAGGCCAGTACATCAAGAGACGTGGAAGAGGCCGTAGGAGGGCAACAACCCAGCAGCAGGACCGCTACCTCCGCCTTTGTGCAAGGAGGAGCACTACCAGAGCCCTGCAAATTGACCTCCAGCAGGCCACAAATGTGCACAGGGCGCCAGTGGCGAATTTGCCAATCTTGGTGTTCTCTGGCAAATGCCAAACGTCCTGCACGGTGTTGGGCTGTAAGCACAACCCCCACCTGTGGACGTCGGGCCCTCATACCACCCTAATGGAGTCTGTTTCTGACCGTTTGAGCAGACACATGCACATTTGTGGCCTGCTGGAGGTCATTTTGCAGGGCTCTGGCAGTGCACCTCCTTGCACAAAGGCGGAGGTAGCGGTCCTGCTGCTGGGTTGTTGCCCTCCTACGGCCTCCTCCACGTCTCCTGATGTACTGGCCTGTGTCCTGGTAGCGCCTCCATGCTCTGGACACTACGCTGACAGACACAGCAAACCTTTTTGCCACAGCTCGCATTGATGTGCCACCCTGGATGAACTGCACTACCTGAGCCACTTGTGTGGGTTGTAGACTCCGTCTCATGCTACCACTAGAGTGAGAGCACCGCCAGCATTCAAAAGTGACCAAAACATCAGCCAGGAAGCATAGGAACTGAGAAGTGGTCTGTGGTCACCACCTGCAGAATCACTCCTTTTTTGGGGGTGTCTTGCTAATTGCCTATAATTTCCACCTTTTGTCTATTCCATTTGCACAACAGCATGTGATATTTATTGTCAATCAGTGTTGCTTCCTAAGTGGACAGTTTGATTTCACAGAAATGTGATTGACTTGGAGTTACATTGTGTTTTTTAAGTGTTCCCTTTATTTTTTTGAGCAGTGTATATGTATTAACCTGAATAATAATGGAATGCAATAGGTTTTATTAAGAAGCATATCCATGTAAACAAGTGTAAAAAAACAGAATTGTGACCCCCTCCCCTGAACAGTTATGTTGGTGACCGTATACATCGGCTTGGCCAATTACAGTCACCTCTAATTCCAAGACTGTCACAGCCCTAGTGAGACATGTTATGGTGGGCTGGACAATAACTCAGGTCCTCTGTTGTCTCCCTCCCAAAGGGCAAAGAACCTCTCACGTGGCTACAGCTGCTCCCACACCTGCTCTCATTGGGTAAGAGGAGCATTGTGTGTGGTTCCTCCATAAACCCAACACGGAGGGCAGGTGGTGAGCCAGATAAAGATGTGGGAGTGAGGGGGAGGCGGAGGGGGGGATTATGTGTGTGATAGTGACACCTGTGTGACCTTATGAGTTGTGGGAGCAGAGCTGTTCTCTTAAAGCAGCCTGCCACCTATAAGGGTACACCTGCCCTGGTAGTGTAGACAGATTGGGGAGAGAGGGTGAAGGGGTTGGGGGGAGAGAGGGTGGGAGGGAGAGATATTTGAGCGGGAGAGGGGGTAAGTGTCTGAGATGGGCATCACCTGAGTGCCACAGGTGAAAACCAACACCTGTTAGACCCATATGCCTCTTAAAAACCTGAGGTGATGCCAGCAGAGCACAAACCCCAGGCACTTTAAAGTCATTTCTGTTTAATATTCAAGACTTCTAAAATGAATAGAGTTAAACCTGTTGTCCTTTGAAAACAACACGACTGAAACCTGTTCCTAAATCACCACTAATATACAGTAGCTGACATTTCCACATTCAGAACGTGACGCCATTCACCCCGTCAGACACTTTAATCCTCAACGCCCTTTAAACCCAACACCTTTAAGAAGGCATACTTACCAAGCCAGTAGAATTAAACCCAACACCTTTAAGAAGGCATACTTACCAAGCCAGTAGAATTAAACCCAACACCTTTAAGAAGGCATACTTACCAAGCTAGTAGAATTAAACCTAACACCTTTAAGAAGGCATACTTACCAAGCCAGTAGAATTAAACCTAACACCTTTAAGAAGGCATACTTACCAAGCCAGTAGGATTAAACCCAACACCTTTAAGAAGGCATACTTACCAAGCTAGTAGAATTAAACCCAACACCTTTAAGAAGGCATAGTTACCAAGCCAGTAGAATTAAACCCAACACCTTTAAGAAGGCATACTTACCAAGCCAGTAGAATTAAACCCAACACCTTTAAGAAGGCATACTTACCAGGCTAGTAGAATTAAACCCAACACCTTTAAGAAGGCATACTTACCAAGCCAGTAGAATTAAAGCCAACACCTTTAAGAAGGCATACTTACCAAGCCAGTAGAATTAAAGCCAACACCTTTAAGAAGGCATACTTACCAAGCCAGTAGAATTAAACCCAACACCTTTAAGAAGGCATACTTACCAAGCCAGTAGAATTAAACCCAACACCTTTAAGAAGGCATACTTACCAAGCCAGTAGGATTAAACCCAACACCTTTAAGAAGGCATACTTACCAAGCCAGTAGAATTAAACCCAACACCTTTAAGAAGGCATACTTACCAAGCTAGTAGAATTAAACCCAACACCTTTAAGAAGGCATACTTACCAAGCCAGTAGAATTAAACCCAACACCTTTAAGAAGGCATACTTACCAAGCCAGTAGAATTAAACCCAACACCTTTAAGAAGGCATACTTACCAAGCTAGTAGAATTAAACCTAACACCTTTAAGAAGGCATACTTACCAAGCCAGTAGGATTAAACCCAACACCTTTAAGAAGGCATACTTACCAAGCTAGTAGAATTAAACCTAACACCTTTAAGAAGGCATACTTACCAAGCTAGTAGAATTAAACCCAACACCTTTAAGAAGGCATACTTACCAAGCCAGTAGAATTAAACCCAACACCTTTAAGAAGGCATACTTACCAAGCTAGTAGAATTAAACCCAACACCTTTAAGAAGGCATACTTACCAAGCCAGTAGAATTAAACCCAACACCTTTAAGAAGGCATACTTACCAAGCTAGTAGGATTAAACCTAACACCTTTAAGAAGGCATACTTACCAAGCCAGTAGAATTAAACCTAACACCTTTAAGAAGGCATACTTACCAAGCTAGTAGAATTAAACCTAACACCTTTAAGAAGGCATACTTACCAAGCTAGTAGGATTAAACCTAACACCTTTAAGAAGGCATACTTACCAAGCCAGTAGAATTAAACCTAACACCTTTAAGAAGGCATACTTACCAAGCTAGTAGGATTAAACCTAACACCTTTAAGAAGGCATACTTACCAAGCCAGTAGAATTAAACCTAACACCTTTAAGAAGGCATACTTACCAAGCTAGTAGAATTAAACCTAACACCTTTAAGAAGGCATACTTACCAAGCTAGTAGGATTAAACCTAACACCTTTAAGAAGGCATACTTACCAAGCCAGTAGAATTAAACCTAACACCTTTAAGAAGGCATACTTACCAAGCTAGTAGAATTAAACCTAACACCTTTAAGAAGGCATACTTACCAAGCCAGTAGAATTAAACCCAACACCTTTAAGAAGGCATACTTACCAAGCTAGTAGAATTAAACCTAACAGCTTTAAGAAGGCATACTTACCAAGCTAGTAAAATTAAACCTAAGCTTTACCCCCTGTAGCTGGGCTTATAACACAATATAACACACTTTGGTAGCCTACACACACTGCATGGAAGATCATCATTCATTCCTCTCTCACTCACCCACACACCTAACCTAACACACACACACACACACACACACACACACACACACACACACACACACACACACACACACACACACACACACAATTTTCTTCCTTTGTTACCATGATGATGGGATGTGATGAACATCATTCTCTCCATGTCCAGAAAAGACAGAAGACTAAAACCCAAATACCCAGTCCTTGTATCTCCCCTTAACATGAGAATGCACGCACACACGCGCCACATGCATACACACATCACTTGCTACTCCATCATCAGCAGACTCAGTAATTATATAAGAACACTGAGACAGTCCGCTCTTATAATAGCTCCTAACTGAAACACACTTAAAGTGGAATTTCACCCTGGCCCTGCCATGGCATATATTCATTACTATATTAAAGGGGAATTTCACCCTGGCCCTGTCATGGCATATAGTCATTACTATATTAAAGGGGCATTTCACCCTGGCCCTGCCATGGCATATAGTCATTACTATATTAAAGGGGCATTTCACCCTGGCCCTGCCATGGCATATAGTCATTACTATATTAAAGGGGCATTTCACCCTGGCCCTGCCATGGCATATAGTCATTACTATATTAAAGGGGAATTTCACCCTGGCCTTGCCATGGCATATAGTCATTACTATATTAAAGGGGAATTTCACCCTGGCCCTGCCATGGCATATAGTCATTACTATATTAAAGGGGAATTTCACCCTGGCCCTGCCATGGCATATAGTCATTACTATATTAAAGGGGCATTTCACCCTGGCCCTGCCATGGCATATAGTCATTACTATATTAAAGGGGCATTTCACCCTGGCCCTGCCATGGCATATAGTCATTACTATATTAAAGGGGAATTTCACCCTGGCCCTGCCATGGCATATAGTCATTACTATATTAAAGGTTTAATTTCACACTGGCCCTGCCATGACATATAGTCATTACTATATTAAAGGGGAATTTCACCCTGGCCCTGCCATGGCATATAGTCATTACTATATTAAAGGGGCATTTCACCCTGGCCCTGCCATGGCATATAGTCATTACTATATTAAAGGGGCATTTCACCCTGGCCCTGCCATGGCATATAGTCATTACTATATTAAAGGGGAATTTCACCCTGGCCCTGCCATGGCATATAGGGTGGTCCTGCTATGGCATATAGGGTGCCTCCCGGGTGGCGCAGGGGTCTAGGGCACTGCATCGCAGTGCTAGCTGCGCCACCAGAGTCTCTGGGTTCGCGCCCAGGCTGGGCTGGGTTCGCGCCCAGGCTCTGTCGCAGCCGGCCGCAACCGGGAGGTCCGTGGGACGACGCACAATTGGGCATAGCGTCGTCCGGGTTAGGGAGGGTTTGGCCGGTAGGGATATCCTTGTCTCAGTATGTAAAATGTAATGAAATGTAAAAAATAATAATAATAATAATAAATAAAAAAAATGTAATAAAATGTATGCACTCTACTGTAAGTCGCTCTGGATAAGAGCGTCTGCTAAATGACTAAAATGTAAAATGTAATATAGTCATTACTATATTAAAGGGGAATTTCACCCTGGCCCTGCCATGGCATATAGTCATTACTATATTAAAGGGGAATTTCACCCTGGCCCTGCCATGGCATATAGTCATTACTATATTAAAGGGGAATTTCACCCCCCCCCCAACTGTGAAATGGTTCCTGGGGGGTAAAAAATAAAGTGTCAAGGGAAGCCATCTTGGATATGGCATCTCTCCTATTAAATCACATTGAGAGCATACGTCATTCATAGAAACAACTTGAACTGTTGCATCTGGTTGTGTTGTTGTCCTAGCTAAAACTGGCCCTTTAATAAATTAGCCTGAATGAAAATAAAGGCTAAATTAGCCTCCATGAATAGAGATAGGGATTTAGACTTGTGTTTTTATGATTATAACGACGATTCTGATCCAACCATTAATTCATATCTTGTTATGCCCCTGGCCTGAGAGGATGGATGTTCAATATGTAGCTAGATGTAGAAGGCTAATGGTAACTAGCTAACGTTGCCCATAAATGGAAGTTAGGCTAGAGAGCAAGCATTTTAGCCAGGTAGCCTAGGACAACAAAAGATAAGTGTTTACTGTATGACAGAGTGATAGGCCGTGAAAACATGAAAGAGAGGAGGATGGCATTGCTGTTTCTCTACAAGTAGGGTAAGTCATCATGTTTTTTCTACTTACACGAATGCATGCACACACACACACACAAATCAGAAGCATGGACAGCAACAACATATTTAGCTTATGGTAATTGGACTAAATAGTTTTAGTTAGTTATCTTTTAGTTGTCACTGTATTAGACAAAGCAGAGGTGATTTGATGATGTTGAAATGTTGAAGTTGAAATGGTGCTGGAATAGTGGAGGCAGCTCCTGTTTTCTTTGTGACTTGAAGTAACTTCCTGTGGTTCTAAATCAATAGTTGTTTAGTGGTCTGAAAATGTGGGAAACATGAACTTGCTTGACCATGCTACAGGTCATGTAAATGTCTGTTACATGCAGTATGCTTTGAGGACTTCACCAGACAGAGGTTGCTCTCAGGGGTTGTGATAAAACAAAGATGGGGTTGAATTTATTCTGCCACTGTTTTCTTGTCTTGGGCCTTTAGGCCCTTATATCACGTTGTCAAGACATATGAATTAACAGATTATAGAGAAAACAACACTATTAGCACAACACATAGGTTGGTAAAGGGGTCAACCAAATGGGACAGGCTAACATACTGTTTAGGGCCAATGAGGGACATTGGGAGCTGCTTTTGAGAGGAAAGATGATCCAACAAAGTAAATGGACTAGGGGGCTAAAGAATGTGTGAAAAGTCTTAGGAGGGCAGTTCTTACACGGTATGTATTTTTGTGTATGGGAGATTGAGGAGAAGTGGCACCTCTCAACCGTTCTCATACACAACAATACATTTACTGTCTAAGTACAACCCTGCATTACCAAAAACCCCTTCCTCGTCTAAAAGTACTGTCCGTGATCCTCCCCCAGCCCATTGACTTTGACAGATCATTCTTGTCAATAGTAGGCCTTTGCAGGGGATTTTTGTAGACATGTCTTTGTATTGTGTTTTGAGAATCTACAGAGAGAAGAATGAGGTGGTTGTATCACTACTGTTGTAGTCTTGATTTGATACCTTTCTGTCCCACAATTTGTTGTGCTCCATAACCGCAAGGTGTGTCCGCTCCCTCAATGCTCGTGTACCCAAAATGCCGCCGCTTTGGTATTTTTCAACAGGGCCTGTGGAAGGACTCCAGATAACCAGAGTTTTACAGAGAGAAGAGGGGTAGACTAAATTGATGACATGGTCTGAAAGATACTCGGTGGTCCTCAGACTACCTCTACCCACCTGTAACCTGATAACACAAACACAAACCATACAAAGAAAAAGCCATATACCAACAAAGGTGTTGCCCTACATTCCACTAAAAGAGTAAAATGCTAACACCACAACCATGTCTTTCCAGGAGACGTGCCGAACCTGCACATCTTGTACAAGATGACCAAACAGTTGAGGGTTAAGAAGCCCTACACCACTTTCGGGTCTTATCCAGTCTTATCCAGCTGGCCGTTTCCCCACAGACATGACAGAGTCTTATCCAGCTGGCCGGTTCCCCGCAGACAGGACAGTCTTATCCAGCTGGCCGTTCCCCGCAGACAGGACAGAGTCTTATCCAGCTGGCCATTCACCGCAGACAGGAGAGAGTCTTATCCAGCTGGCCGTTCCCCACAGACAGGACAGTCTTATCCAGCTGGCCGTTCACCGCAGACAGGACAGAGTCTTATCCAGCTGGCCGTTCCCCACGGACAGGACAGAGTCTTATCCAGCTGGCCGTTTCCCCGCAGACAGGACAGTCTTATCCAGCTGGCCGTTTCCCCGCAGACAGGACAGTCTTATCCAGCTGGCCGTTCACCGCAGACAGGACAGAGTCTTATCCAGCTGGCCTTTTCCCCGCAGACAGGACAGAGTCTTATCCAGCTGGCCGTTTCCCCACAGACAGGACAGAGTCTTATCCAGCTGGCCGTTCACCGCAGACAGCTGGCCGTTTCCCCACAGACAGGGCAGAGTTATTTTTTTCACTAATTGGTCTTTCAGATCAGATCAGTTCTGAAAAATGTTCGATGTGAAAAGATCTGATGTGATTAAGACCAATTAGTGTAATAAATATTAGAATGTGACTGCATGTGTAAACGCAGCCAGTGTGGCTAAGTTCATGTGGAACAGTGGGTCTCTAACCTTGTTCCTGTAGAGCTACCTTCCTGTAGGTTTTCGCTCAAACCCCAGTTGTAACAAACCTGGTTCAGTTTATCAACCAGCTAATTATTAGAATCAGGTGTGCCAGATTAGGGTGAAACTGTATAGGATGGTAGCGCTCCAGGAACAGGGTTGGAGAGCCCTGATGTAGAACCACCATAAAATAAACACGATTATTTTCTATCAGTCTTCAAAATGTATCTGCCTTTAAGGATTCACAGAATATAAACTATGGCCAAAAGTATGTGGCCAAAAGTATGTGAACACCTGCTTGTCAAACATCTAATTCCAAAATCATGAATATGGAGTTGGTACCCCCTTTGCTGCTATAACAGCTTCCATTATTCTGGGAAGAACATTGCTGAGGGGACTTGCTTCTGCATGAATGACACGACAATGAGCCTCAGGATCTCGTCACAGTATCTCTGTGCATTCAAATTGCCATTTATAAAATGCAATTGTGTTCTTTTTGTGTCCGTAGCGCATGCCTGCCCATACCATAACCCCACAGCCACCATGGGGCACTCTGTTCACACCGTTGACATAAACAAACTGCTTGCCCACATGACGCTATACACATTTTCTGCCATCTGCCCTGTACAGTTGAAACCGGGATTCATCTGTAAAGAGAATATTTCTCCAGCGTGCCAGTGGCCATCAAAGGAGAGCATTTGCCCACTGACATGGCTTACGATGCCAAACTGCAGTCAGGTCAAGACCCTGGTGAGGACGACGAGCACACAGATGAGTTTCACTGAGACGGTTTCTGACAGTTTGTGCAGATACTCTTTGGTTGTGCAAACCCACAGTTTCATCATCTGTTCGGGTGGCTGGTCACAGATGATTGACAGTGATGCAAATTAATACAAATAGTGGAATTATGCCATATTTTTATTTTAAAGGCTAAACGCAAAGTCTAATCCTTATTGTGGCTAGCTTCACAGATGGGTCCGACCACCATTAATCAAATAAGAACTGTTTTATAAATTAGGGTTATTTTATATGATGGCACCTAGTTATATAGTTAGCTAGCTAACTATAGCTATTGAAACAGATTATGTCGTTTTGCTGTGTTTTTGGGGAAAAACATTGTTTGCATCCATGAGCTAGCTTTTATTTAACGACCAGCACTGCAGGTGCGCGAGACAACTTTACCAGCATTATAGCATACATATCGACGAATCGCTGTGACATATGAAACACGAGTGATAGTGTAATCAATGTGTAATAACTACGTAAAAAATGTATGAAGGCGTTAAATTATTATGTGACGTGCAGTCATATTGGGGTCCTGATTGGTCAACAGGCTTATTTGACACGTGAAATAGTATATATTTTGACACACAAAGACCCAAATGGATTTCCATAGAAACCCTGGTTGAGAACGAAACGACTGAACAAATGAACAACGAAACAGCACAGCAAGTAAGTGAAAGAAATAGGTTTTGATTATGTTTTACTGGTAATGGGGACATATGTAAATACCAACAAAATAACTTTTTGGTCAGTGTGGTGTGTGTGTAACCTTTATTTAACTAGGCAAGTCAGTTAAGAGCAAATTCTTATTTACAATGATGGCCTACCCCGGCCAAACCCGGACGACGCTGGGCCTGTCGTGCGCCGCCCGATGGGACTCCCAATCACGGCCGGATGTGATACAGCCTGGATTCGAACCAGGGACTGTAGTGACATCTCTTGCACTGAGATGCAGTGCCTTAGACCGCTGTGTCCATGTGTGTGTGTTAACTATTTAACTGGACGAGAATGCTTAAAAGGCCGCTTTTCTTTTGGCAAGGGAAATATCGGATATCGGGATCGGCCCAAAAATGTGATATCGATGCATCACTATATAAAATATATTTTTCCTGTGAATGCTGTATATAAAACTACCATGTATGTAAAATGTAGTATGTAAAATAAATGTATATGTAACAAATAAATCTTTACAAAAAAAAAGTTAGTCATCAAAAATTCTCTGTGCTACACAAAAAGTATCTATCCTGTAACTCCCAGTAAAGGATACCAAAAATATTTGGTTAAATCACATTATCTGGTGTAACAATCTATAGAGAAGACAACTGGTGGTCATGATAAAATTGCCATTCAAAAAGAACATACAGTAAGAGAATACAGTATGGTCAGTGTAGTAAAGTTCAGGGAATACTTGTAAAGCTGTGGGAGGAATGTTGTCATGATCAAACTGCCATTCAGCTCCTTATGAGTCATATGCTGATAATCCAGCATAATGTCTAATCCCTCGAGAGGGATACAGTTCACGGAATACAGTCCTGCTACAATGACACACGCAGGGCAAAGGAATTATGTTTCTGTATCTAGAATACACTCCAGGAAGGCACCACACGGTATTGTCTGTAAAACAAAAAAAAGATCATAAATGATACTCTATTGCACAGTTGAACAACAGTTGAACAGTGCCAGTATTACATCAACATTAGGGTAGACTAGTTGAACATGCGTACATGTGCACAGCCACAGAGATTACATTTACAAAAATATCTAGCCTAATAATAGAAAGAAATATGGCATAACCCTCAACCTTTGCAGTGACCAGACCCTATAAATGAGCCTAGCTAGGTAGGCAGACAGTATCTACCTACAACCATGTCTATCAGGCATGCTAAGGTAAATATTTTTTTGAGATTTACAATAGTATATTGTTTTATTGTTTCTTCTAATTTAGCGAGCTGACTGGATATATATATACTACTTATTTACATCTGTTTGGAATTGTAACGTTCGTCTTTCGGGGAGAGAGTGGACCAAGACGCAGCGGGTGATAAATACATGATGATTTAATTAGACAAGACGAACACTGACACGAAAGACACTTGATAATTTACAAAACAACAAACGACGTTAAACAGACCTGAACTTGTGAACTACATATAACGAAGAACGCACAAACAGGAAAAAACGAAACAGTACCGTGTGGTGTAACAAACACAGACACAGCAACAATCACCCACAAACAAACAGTGAGAACAGCCTACCTTAATATGGTTCTCAATCAGAGGAAACGTCAAACACCTGCCTCTAATTGAGAACCATATCAGGCAACACATTTGACCCAACATAGAAACACATAACATAGAATGCCCACCCCAACTCACGCCCTGACCAACTAAACACATACAAAAACAACAGAAAACAGGCCAGGAACGTGACAGGAATCCTATTTTGCGCCATGGCTATCATTTTGTGAGATTGAAATACACCCACGGTCATGATCATAACCAATGTCAACCCACGTCAATTACGTTACATAGCTAGCTAGTAAAATGATTTAGTTGCTGATGTTACACGTCTGCTAACAAGTTACAAACGCGAGGTGTGGCGCATAACTAGTTAGCAGGTGCCAGGCTAACTAGCTAGCCAATTCCAGTCATGTGCTAAAATTAGCTATTTTACTAGCTTTAAGTAAGTGGCTGGTTGTAACGTTGAAATTTGTGGTTTGACTCGACACTTGACTTGATAGAAAATAAAATAACTTGTGATTTGACTTGGAGCTTCAAGAACGGCGGCTCAACTTTGACTTGAGACTGATGACTTGAAATGACCTAGCCAGGTTTTGTAATGTTTTGTCAATAGTTTTGCGGCACCGACTCCACGTTGATTACGCTACATGCAGCCAGATAGTAGTCGTAGCATCGCCCTAGCAAAAAAAAAAACAGTTTGACTCGTGAAACGCACACTCTGTTTGGACCAGCAAACTGTCAATCAACACCGGTCGGGTGAGCTGGTGAACAGATCGGATGATTTGCTGTAAAGTTATAGGATACGGTGCAGCGAACACGTCGAATTGTAGGATTGTCATAATATTTTATTTTTTCATTTCACCTTTATTTAACCAGGTAGGCAAGTTGAGAACACGTTCTCATTTACAATTGCGACCTGGCCAAGATAAAGCAAAGCAGTTCGACACATACAACAACACAGAGTTACACATGGAGTAAAACAAACATACAGTCAATAATACAGTAGAAAAATGTGTCTATATACAATGTGACCAAGTGAGGTGAGATAAAGGAGGTGAAAGGCAAAAAAGGCCATGGTGGCGAAGTAAATACAATATAGCAAGTAAAACACTGGAATGGTTGATTTGCAGTGGAAGAAAGTGAAAAGTAGAGATAGAAATAATGGGGTGCAAAGGAGCAAAATAAATAAATACAGTAGGGAAAGAGGTAGTTGTTTGGGCTAAATTATAGATGGGCTATGTACAGGTGCAGTAATCTATGAGCTGCTCTGACAGCTGGTGCTTAAAGCTAGTGAGGGAGATAAGTGTTTCCAGTTTCAGAGATTTTTGTAGTTTGTTCCAGTCATTGGCAGCAGAGATCTGGAAGGAGAGGCGGCCAAAGGAAGAATTGGTTTTGGGGGTGACCAGAGAGATATACCTGCTGGAGAGCGTGCTACAGGTGGGTGCTGCTATGGTGACCAGCGAGCTGAGATAAGGGGGGACTTTACCTAGCAGGGTCTTGTAGATGACCTGGAGCCAGTGGGTTTGGCGACGAGTATGAAGCGAGGGCCAGCCAACGAGAGTGTACAGGTCGCAGTGGTGGGTAGTATATGGGGCTTTGGTGACAAAACAGATACATTTGGGGGATCAAGAATATTAACTGTTTACTTTGCAAACTCAGCAGCAATGGAGCAACAGTTACTAGCATAGGCCTACTGGTCCTTTGTTATGTAACAATTGCTTGACATTGATCATTTACTTATGAAGCTTGCATTTGTAATTCGTTGTTAAATGCATTATTACTGTGGCGAAGACACACCATAGGAGCGGCTCTTCACTTGCGCTCTCCAAACTCCTGCCAGTGGAGAGGGATTTTTTTCTCTTGTTGATACAGTATATGTATCCTCTTTCTTTCACACGTTTACATGTGGTAAATCTGTATTCCATTTAATACTACACTAATTGCTAGCGTTTCATCATTCCATCCTGTACTGTTTATTTCAACACGTAGATGTTACTGTTTCATGTTTGATAGGCCTACGATACATTTGCATTTTATAGTTAACTATTTCTTACCCTTTTCTGAGTTGGCGCGATGTTTAGTGCACATGAACAGTTCGCAAGACTCATGAGGTACAAGGTCTGGTTATTTAATTCAATGTATGGTTTCCTTTGTTCATATTTTCTGCGTTGTGTCGGAGTTCCGTGTGTCTGTGTCCCGTCTCTCTTGTCATTTTTGCTGGGCGTAATAGGAGTTTGCGCGCCTCAGAGCGCATAGAAATAGGCTACGTGGCCTGCGCTCCACAGTCAGAAGAACGTTGAATAGGAGAACATTCTTGTTCCATGTGTGCATGGTGTTGAAATATCATTAATATTCATTAAGTCTGATTAAGACAAATATACCAATGTATGTAGAAATGGCCTTTTACATTGTAGAACCAGTTTATTGGTTGTAATTGCCAGTTGGGTAATTGTATGGTTCTGGGGGCCGAGTGCTTATATTATCTAGGCCTACCTGTTTGAGCTCCTGTTAGACAGATTCCATTTGGTTTCTCAAGGGGAGGCTGTATAATCTTGCCCTCTACCTGTGTCTGTTCAGATAGGACAGGTTAAGCCTGATACAGAGGCTATTTGTTTTGGTTTACTGCCGTGTATATTTGGTCAAATCTACCAGTATATTTTGTATGATATGGTACTTTCACCATTGGATCACCAAGACATTGTAATTAAATCTGCACTCTGAGCATGTCAACCTGCCTTGCCTACAGCTGACTTCATGCCCTTATGACAACTACAAGGTCAATATTTTACAATTACATAGGCTAATAAAATTATGTTTTAGACAAAATAATCTAAATAGCTGTCTGGTAGCCTCAATAAATAGACAAAGTTTTTTAATTTTTTTTTTACTTGACTCGAGACTAGACTTGAAAACTTGTAACTTGACGCGACTTGCTCTTAGAATGCACGACTTGGACTTAACTCAAGTCTTGACCCATGACTTGAGACTTGCTTGTGACTCAAATAATAGCGACTTGGTCACATTTCTGGGTAGCCATATCTAAGACTAGAAAGAGAAAATGTTTTATAATTGAGATACAAAAGATCTCAGATTGTAAAACCTTTTCTATTTTTAGTCATAGATATGGCTACCAGTAGTTGTTTAGCTAACTTAGCTAACTAGCTAAATTAGCAAAACAGAAAAATATTTTGATTCCTCCCCACTGTAATACAGTACTATGTTAGCCAGTAATATGCAATATGGGTTTCAGTAGATAAACTTACGTTAGCTAGCTAGCAAGGTGGCTTGCAGGAACAATAACTTACTTATCTAGGCAGCGTATTTGACATGCTGGCATCAGCTGTGAGCTTCTAATGTTAGCTAAATCCAACTCTTTGTTCAAATCCACTTTGCTATATTCTGGTTGAAACATGTATGGTTGAACATAACCATGGAGATAATAGAACATCCAAACATTATCCATTGTAGAATTTGTGTTGATAAGAGGACTTACTTGAAGCTATTGCTTCTGGTCAGTACATTCAGTTTGTTAGTGTCTGCCTCCTTTTCAAAAAAGCCCGCCTTGGGGGAGGGACGGGGACCTGAGCACGAATCACCGCCCAACACAAGTTGTGGTATTTCAGAAACTGTAAAGAATTTGTCTGCTTGTATATTTAGCAATGAATCCGCCAATAAGAACATCGCTGAAAGATGTCCAATGGCTCCATCGAACAAGGAGAACCATATCTACACACACAAAATTGAATAGTGCAATATGCCACAAAGCAGGACTACATTTATTTTTAGACCCCCCCTCCCCTCCCATCAATACACCAGAAGCTGTCATAGGGTGTATCGTTCAGCGCGAGAACCCCAGACCTGCCATCCTCCTGGGCAGTAATGTGTGAAACATCTCACTGTCCTAGAAATACCTCGGACATGATGAAAACACGCCTAGATTCCCCCAGGGTGAAATTCTCCTTTAAAGACGTCTACTTGAAACACACTTCTACACTTTTAACTGACACATCTCTACACTTCTATGCACATAGAAGTGTACTTGACATACACTTTATGAACACTTAGGATCACACACTTCTGCAAGAGTGGAGTGCAGTACGGCAGTGGAAAGTTGGGCAGAACATGTAGGTAAGAGAACAGAGAGGACAGTGTGTTGTGTTAGGTTTGAGAGGACAGAGAGCTGTGTTAGGTTTGAGACTGAAGGACCACTCCACTGCTTGTCTCTGTGTGAGCTATGTGCTGCTGGTCAGAGATAGATAGGCCTCAGCGATAACAACAAGCTCTCATAATTTCTGAGATGTCACACATTCTGAGAGGTTTTCTCTGGGTATCATTGTGTCACTTTAAAGTCATTTGCCCACTTAATCCTCCCACCACACACAAGCAGACACAATCTGATATTCAGGAACATCCTTCAGAAATGACTCCCGGGGAGGGATTTCAGTGAGACACCAGAAGGATGCAAAAACCCATCACTGTCACAACTTGTGTGTGCATCTTCCCACTCCAACTCTTCAACTATCAAATCTAATTTTCCTTGTCACATGAACCGAATACAACTGGTGTAGGTAGACCTTATCATGGGGCTTAGTTACAAGCCCTTAACATCTTGTGGATAGGGGGCAGCATTTTCACGTTTGGATGAAAAGCGTGCCCAGAGTAAACTGCCTCCTACTCAGTCCCAGATGCTAATATATGCATATTATTATTCGTATTTGATAGAAAACACTCTGACGTTTTTAAAACTGTTTGAATCATGTCTGTGACTATAACAGAACTTATTTGGCGGGTAAAACCCAGAGGACAAACCATCCCGATTTTTTGTTGTTGTTGAGGTCACTCTCTTTTCAATGAGTTTTCATTGGGAATCCAGATTTCTAAGGGACCTTCCTGCAGTTCCAATCGCTTCCACTGGATGTCAACAGTCTTTAGAAATTGGTTGAGGTTTTTCCTTTGAGAAATGAAGAAGTAGCCATGTTCAGAATGAGGCTCCAGTGAAGTGTACTGTTTGTTAGAGGCGCATGACCAGAATGCATGCTACACATTGTTTTCCTCCGGTATTGAACACAGATCACCCTGTCTTCAATTTGATCGATTATTCACGTAAAAAAATACCTAAAGTTGTATTACAAAAGTAGTTTGAAATGTTTGGAGATATTTTGTAGTCACGTTGTGCAAGTTGGAACCGGTGTTTTTCTGGATCAAACGCGCCAAATAAATGGACATTTTGGATATATATCGACGGAATTAATCGAACAAAAGGACCATTTGTGATGTTTATGGGACATGTTGGAGTGCCAACAGAAGAAGCTCGTAAGGTAAGGCATGAATTATATCTTTATTTCTGCGTTTTGTGTGGTCTGTGCATATTTGTAAACAACAGCTGGTGCACGAAATCTAAGGAAGTCTCTAGATTCTGCTCGCCTGAAGTAGAGTATATTGTGATAAATTGCAGGCCACACTACTTGCGTAGAGAGTCTTCAGCTATACTTTTCGTGGCTGTTTATTTACCACCACAGACAGATTCTGGCACTAAGACCGCACTCAGTCAGCTGTATAAGGAAATAAGTAAACAGGAAATTACTCACCCAGAGGCGGCACTCCTAGTGGCCGGAGACTTTAATGCAGGGAAACTTAAATCAGTTGTACCAAATTTCTATCAACATGTTCAATGTGCAACCAGAGAGAAAAAAATTCTAGATCACCTGTACTCCACACACAGAGACACGTACAAAGCTCTCCCTCGCCCTCCACTTGGTAAATCGACCACAACTCGATCTTCCTGATTCCTGCTTACAAGCTAAAATTAAAGCAGGAAGCACCAGTGACTCGGTCAATAAAGAAGTGGTCAGATGAAGCAGATGCTAAACTACAGGACTGTTTTGCTATCACAGACTGGAACATGTTCCGGGATTCTTCCGATGACATTGATGAGTACACCACATCAGTTACTGGCTTTATCAATAAGTGCATCGAGGACGTCGTCCCCACAGTGACTGTACGTACATACCCCAACCAGAAGCTATGGATTACAGGCAACATTTGAACTGAGCTAAAGGCTAGAGCTGCCACTTTCAAGGTGCGGGACTCTAACCCGGAAGCTTACAAGAAATCCTGCTATGCTATGACCTGTGACGAACCATCACACAGGCAAAGCATCAATACAGGGTTAAGATTGAATCATACTACACTGGCTCCGAATCTTGTCTTATGTGGCAGGGGTGGCAAACTATTACAGACTACAAAGGGAAGCACAGCCGCGAACTTCCCAGTGACACGAGCCTACCAGACGAGCTAAATCACTTCTATTCTCGCTTCGAGGCAAGCAACACTGAGGCATGCATGAGGGCATCAACCGTTCCGGACGACTGTGTGATCACGCTCTCCGTAGCCGACGTGAGTAAGACCTTTAAACAGATCAACATACACAAGGCTGCGGGGCCAGACGGATTACCAGGACGTCTTCTCCGGGCATGTGCTGACCAACTGGCAGGTGTCTTCACTGACATTTTCAACATGTCCCTGATTGAGTCTGTAATACCAACATGTTTCAAGCAGACCACCATAGTCCCTGTGCCCAAGAACACAAAGGCAACCTGCCAAAATGACTACAGACCCGTAGCACTCACGTTCATAGCCATGAAGTGCTTTAAAAGGTTGGTAATGGCTCACATCAACACCATTATCCCAGAAACCCTAGACCCACTCCAATTTGCATACCGCCCAAACAGATCCACAGATGATGCAGTCTCTATTGCACTCCACACTGCCCTTTCCCACCTGGACAAAAGGAACACTTATGTGAGAATGCTATTCATTGACTACAGCTCAGCGTTCAACACCATAGTACCCTCAAAGCTCATCACTAAACTAAGGATTCTGGGACTAAACACCTCCCTCTGCAACTGGATCCTGGACTTCCTGACGGGCCGCCCCCAGGTGATGAGGGTAGGTAGCAACACATCTGCCACGCTGATCCTCAACACTGGAGCTCCACAGGGGTGTGTGCTCAGTCTCCTCCTGTACTCCCTGTTCACCCACGACTGCATGGCCAGGCATGTCTCCAACACCATCATTAAGTTTGCAGACGACACAACAGTGGTAGGCCTGATCACCAACAACGACAAGACAGCCTATAGGGAGGAGGTCAGAGACCTGGCCGGGTGGTGCCAGAATAACAACCTCAATGTAACCAAGACTAAGGAGATGATTGTGGACGACAGGAAATTGAGAACCGAGCACGCCCCCATTCTCATCGTTGGGGCTGTAGTGAAGCAGGTTGAGAGCTTCAAGTTCTTTGGTGTCCACATCAACAACAAACTAGAATGGTCCAAACACACCAAGACAGTCGTGAAGAGAGCACGACAAAGCCTATTCCCCCCAGTCATAGACTGTTCTCTCTACTATCGCATGGCAAGCGGTACCGGAGTGCCAAGTCTAGGACAAAAAAGCTTCTCAACAGTTTTTACCCCCAAGCCATAAGACTCCCGAACAGGTAATTAAATGGCTACCCGGACTATTTGCATTGTGTGCCCCCCCAACCCCTCTTTTTGCGCTGCTGCTACTCTCGGTTTATCATATATGCATAGTCACTTTAACTATACAGTCATGTACGTACTACTTCAATTGGGCCGACCAACCAGTGCTCCCGCACATTGGCTAACCGGGCTATCTGTTAGGATTGAGAGGACAGAGAGCTGTGTTAGGTTTGAGAGGACAGAGAGCTGTGTTAGGTTTGAGAGGACAGAGAGCTGTGTTAGGTTTGAGAGGACAGAGAGCTGTGTTTATGTTTGAGAGGACAGAGAGCTGTGTTTAGGTTTGAGAGGACAGAGAGCTGTGTTTAGGTTTGAGAGGACAGAGAGCTGTGTTAGGTTTGAGAGGACAGAGAGCTGTGTTAGGTTTGAGAGGACAGAGAGCTGTGTTTATGTTTGAGAGGACAGAGAGCTGTGTTAGGTTTGAGAGGACAGAGAGCTGTGTTTATGTTTGAGAGGACAGAGAGCTGTGTTTAGGTTTGAGAGGACAGAGAGCTGTGTTAGGTTTGAGAAGACAGAGAGCTGTGTTAGGTTTGAGAGGACAGAGAGCTGTGTTAGGTTTGAGAGGACAGAGAGCTGTGTTTATGTTTGAGAGGACAGAGAGCTGTGTTAGGTTTGAGAGGACAGAGAGCTGTGTTAGGTTTGAGAGGACAGAGAGCTGTGTTTATGTTTGAGAGGACAGAGAGCTGTGTTTATGTTTGAGAGGACAGAGAGCTGTGTTAGGTTTGAGAAGACAGAGAGCTGTGTTAGGTTTGAGAAGACAGAGAGCTGTGTTAGGTTTGAGAGGACAGAGAGCTGTGTTAGGTTTGAGACTGAAGGACCATTCCACTGCTTGTCTCTGTGTGAGCTATGTGCTGCTGGTCAGAGATAGATAGGCCTCAGCGATAACAACAAGCTCTCATACTTTCTGAGATGTCACACATTCTGAGATGTTTTTCTGGGTATCATTGTGTGTCGCTTTAAAGTCATTTGCCCACTTAATCCTCCCACCACACACAAGCAGACACAATCTGATATTCAGGAACATCCTTCAGAACCAGGCCTCCCGGGGAGGGATTTCAGTGTGACACCAGGAGGATGTCAAAACCCATCACTGTCACAACTTGTGTGTGCATCTTCCCACTCCAACTATCTCCATCAGTATACGCTCTCTGCCTTTTAAATACAGCTCATCTTTTTCACAAGGGCTTTGTCAATCCTGTGGATTGAAGTCTTGCCTAAGAATCAGGAGAATTTCATCATCAGGGCTGTTATTAAGGGAGGTAAGGTGGGTTTGTTGTTATGGAGTCCTTCTTGTAGTAGCGTTCCGACTCATATGAAAGGAGAAGAGCGGACTCTATTAAACAAGATGATTGTCCCCTGGCTTCACCCAAAGAAATAATCAACATGAAACATTCTGTGTGAAAGAGAGATATGGAGAGAGAAAGAGAGAAAAACAGAGACAGAGAGACAGAAATAAAGACATGGAGAGAGAAATAGAGACAGAATAAAGATTTGGAGAGGAATAGAGAGAGAGATGGAGAGGAATAGAGAGAGAGATGGAGAGGAATAGAGAGAGAGATGGAGAGGAATAGAGAGAGATACGGAGAGGAATAGAGAGAGAGATGGAGAGGAATAGAGAGATACAGAGAGGAATAGAGAGAGAGATATACGGAGAGGAATAGAGAGAGAGAGATGGAGAGGAACAGAGAGAGATTTGGAGAGGAATAGAGAGAGACAGAGAGGAATAGAGAGAGATACAGAGAGGAATAGAGAGAGATTTGGAGAGGAATAGAGAGCGATACAGAGAGGAATATAGAGAGATATGACAAATAAGACCATCATTCTATATCCCTGATTCCTGCTTACAAGCAAAAACTAAAGCAGGAAGTACCAGTGACTCGCTCAATATGGAAGTGGTCAGATGCTACACTACAGGACTGTTTTGCCAGCATAGACTGGAATATGTTCTGGTATTCATCCAATAGCATTGAGGAGTATACCACCTCAGTCATCAGCTTCATCAATAACTGCATTGATGACGTCGTCCCGACAGTGACCGTACGTACATATTCCAACCAGAAGCAATGGATTACATGCAACATCCTCATTGAGCTAAAGGCTAGAGCTGCCTCTTTCAAGGAGCGGGACATTAATATGGACGCATATAAGGAATTCCGCTATGCCCTCAGACGAACCATCAAACAAGCAAAGTCTTAATCAATACAGGATTAAGACTGAATCCTACTACACCGGCTCTGACACTCGCCGGATGTGGTAGGGCTTGAAAGCTATTACGGACTACAAAGGGAAACCCAGATGTGAGGTGCCCAGTGATGCGAGCCTACCAGTCGAGCTAAATGTCTTTTATGCTCACTTCGAGACAAGCAACACTGAAGCATGCACGAGAGCCCCAGCTGTTCTGGATGAGTGTGTGATAACGCTCTCGATAGCCGATGTGAGCAAGACCTTTAAACAGGTCAACATTCACAAAGCCTCGGGTCCAGGCGGATTACCAGGACGTGTACTCAAAGCATGGACCAACTGGCAAGTGTCTTCACTAACATTTTCAACCTCTCCCTGACCGAGTCTGTAATACCTACATGTTTCTAGCAGACCACCATAGTCCCTGTGTCCAAGGAAGCGAAGGTAACCTGCCTAAATGATTAACGCCCCGTTGCGCTCATGTTAGTAGGAATGAAGTGCTTTGAAAGGCTGGTCATGCATCACATCAACAACATCCTCCCAGATACCCTAGACCCACTCCAATTCGCATACCATCCCAGCAGATGACACAATCTCAATCGCACTCCACACTGCCCTTTCCCACCTGGACAAAAGGAACACGTATGTGAGAATGCTGTTGATTGACTACAGCTCAGCGTTCAACACCGTAGTGCCCACAAAGCTCATCACTAACGCCGCCCCCAGGTAGTAAGGGTAGGCAACAACACATCTCCCACGCTGATCCTCAACACGGGGGCCCCTCAGGAGACTGAAAAGATTTGTCATGGGTCCCTAGATTCTCAAAAAGTTCTACAGCTGCACCATTGAGAGCATCCTGACCTCGGCATCCGAACGTAAGGCTCTACAGAGGGTAGTGCGTACGGCCCAGTACATCACTGGGGCCAAGCTTCCTGCCATCCAGGACCTCTATACCAGGCGGTGTCAGAGGAAGGCTAAAAAAATTGCAGTTACTTTACCCCTACCTACATGTACAAATTACCTCGATTAACCTGTACCCCCGCACATTGACTCGGTACCGATACCCCCTGTATATAGCCCCGTTATTGTTATTTTATTGTAATACTTTTTATTTTGTTTTTTACTTTATTTAGTAAATATTTTATTAACTCTATTTCTTGAACTGGATTGTTGGTTAAGGTCTTTTAAGTAAGCATTTCATGGTAAGCTCTACACATGTTGTATTTGGCGCATGTGACAAAATAACATTTTATTTGATTATAATTTCAAGTCTCATAGCAAAGGGTCTGAATACTTACATAAATAAGGTATTTCTGTTTTTTATTTTTTATAAATTTGCACACACAAAAAAAATGTTTTAGCTTTGTCATTATGGGGTATTGTGTGTAGATTGAAGAGGGAAAAATAAGGCTGTAACATAACAAAATGTGGAGAAATACAAGGAATCTGAATACTTTCCGAATGCACTGTACGCGGTCTGAAGTATTCAACATCAAACGTAAAAAATGACAGTATAATAAAAATTCAAATGACTTTCACTGGGCGACCCTGTCCATGCCATCTCTTCCCGGGCACGCTGCATGGTCCAGTTGAGGTGTGATCTTCTGTCACGTCCGTCGGCGGAATGAGACCAAGGCGCAGCGTGCTTAGAGTTCCACATATTTTAATTAATCGAAACTTACCAAACAAAACAATAAAGCACAAACCAAATGTGAAGCTACTGGCGTGCACACAGGCAACTAACCAAAAAACAAGATCCCACAAACTAAGGTGGGGAAAAAAAGGCTGCCTAAGTATGATCCCCAATGAGAGACAACGATAGACAGCTGCCTCTGATTGGGAACCATACCCGGCCAACAAAGAAATAGAAAAACTAGAATGCCCACCCAAAAAGGCTCTCTAAGGTCAGGGCGTGACATACCCCTCATTTTGAATGACTGTCATCTTAAACTTCTGTTAGAGAAATTGAAAATATATATATGTAACAAAAATGGATTTTTCTCTTATAGGCCGAGCCTCTATTACTTTTGAAACAATTAATTAAAAACATTTTTTTTACATTAATAACACTGGTTGTAACAAATTATCATTGCTGATTGCACCAAATGACTATTCTTTCACGTGTCATTTTTTAGGCAGATCTCTCTCTCTCTCTTACTCAAACACACATAAAGAGTAAGTATGGTTTCTTATTCAACAATGAAATGCTTAATAAATTACCAAAAATATGACTCAAATGATTTATCACGCAGAAACATTTCATCACGAACATGGCAATGAACTTCTAAAAACATGATTCAAATCATGCATTATGATGCATTACTTAAACCATGTTAAAAACAGTGTTAAAGAATCATTGTACTACGTAAATAGTAAAGTTATTGATTTTTTTTTATTTTTTATTTTTTACCAGGTAAGTTGACTGAGAACACGTTCTCATTTGCAGCAACGATCTGGGGAATAGTTACAGGGGATAGGAGGGGGATGAATGAGCTAATTGTAAACTGGGGATTATTAGGTGACCATGATGGTTTGAGGGCCAGGTTGGGAATTTAGCCAGGACACCGGGGTTAACACCCCTACTCTTACGATAAGTGCCATGGGATCTTTAATGACCTCAGAGAGTCAGGACACCCGTTTAACGTCCCATCCGAAAGACGGCACCCTACACAGGGCAGTGTCCCCAATCACTGCCCTGGGGCATTGGGATATTTTTTGGCCCTCCAACACCACTTCCAGCAGCATCTGGTCTCCCATCCAGGGACTGACCAGGACCAACCCTGCTTAGCTTCAGAAGCAAGCCAGCAGTGGTATGCAGGGTGGTATGCTGCTGGATACTGTAAAGACATTCAAACATGAAAATAGAAAACATATAAGAAAGTTTTCTTCTACATTACATCAATTACAAATTGAACAAAAATAATGTCAATCGCTCTGTGCAATATCTTGTAAAAACATTCAAATGTAACATTAAAACATCCCTGTCACGCCCTGGCCTTAGTATTATTTGTTTTCTGTATTATTTTAGTTAGGTCAGGGTGTGACATGGGGAATGTTTGTGTTTTATAGGTTTTGGGTGGTTATATGGTAAAGGGGGTGTTGGGTGTAGTGTATGGGTTTGTGTTGAGTGCATGTGTCTAGTTGTGTCTATGTTGGTGTAGTTGTCTAGGAGAGTCTATGGTTACCTGAATGGGTTCCCAATTAGAGACAGCTGATTTATGTTGTCTCTGATTGGGAGCCATATTTAGGGTGGCCATGGGCTTTCATTTGATGTGGGTAATTGTCTATGTTATACGTTTGTAGCCTGTGTGTGCACTTCGTTCTTAGCTTCACGATCTTTTTCTTGTTTTATTTAGTGTATAAGTGTTTTTTGTTTAGTTTTGCCTTCGTATTCTTTAAAAGGAATATGGCTTATTTTCCTACTGCTGCGTTTTGGTCCGTCAATCCTCCACACGATCGTGACAGAATTACCCACCAATATAGGACCAAGCGGCATGTAAAGCGGCAACAGGACCCACCTACACAGGATTCTTGGACATGGGAGGAGATACTGGATGGTAAGGGGCCGTGGGCACAACCGGGAGAATATCGCCTTCCTCGTGAAGAGCTGGAGGCAGCTAAAGCCGAGAGGAGGCAATATGAGGAGGCAGCACAGAGACAAGGCTGGAAGCCCGTGAGTACAACCCAAAAATTTCTTGGGGGGGGGCCTTAAAGGGAGTGTGGCGAAGTCAGGTAGGAAACCTGCGCCTACTCCCTGTACTTACCGTGGAGAGCGAGAGTACGGGCAGACACCGTGTTACGCAGTAGAGCGCACGGTGTCTCCTGTACGTGTGCATAGCCCGGTTCGGTACATTTCAGCTCCACGTATCGGCCGGGCTAAACTGAGCGTTGAGCCGTATGTCATGAAGCCGGCCCAACGCATCTGGTCACCAGTGCGTCTCCTCGGGCCGGCGTACATGGCACCAGCCTTACGCATGGTGTCCCCGGTTCGCCTACATAGGCCGGTGCGGGTTATTCCACCTCCCCGCACTGGTCAGGCGACGGGGAGCATACAACCAGGTAAGGTTGGGCAGGCTCGGCGCTCAAGGGAGCCAGTATGCATGCACGGTCCGGTATTTCCGGCGCCACCTCCCCGCCCCTACCCAGTACCACCAGTGCCTCCTCCACGCACTAGCCCTATGGTGCGTGTCTCCAGCCCTTTACCACCAGTGCATAAACCACGCACCAAGCCTCCTGCGTGTCCCCAGAGTCCTGTGCGTCCTGTTGCTGCTCCCCGCACTAGCCCTGAGATGCGTGTCCCCAGTCCGGTACCACCAGTTCCGGCACCACGCACTAGGCCTAATGTGCGCTCCCAGGGTCCAGTATGCCCTGTTCCTGCTCCCCGCACTAGCCCTGAGATGCGTGTCCCCAGCCCGGTACCACCAGTCCCGGCACCACGCACCAGGCCTACAGTGCGCCTCAGCCGGCAAGAGTCTGTCGTCTGCACAGCGATGCCTGAACTGCTCGTCTACCCAGCGCCATCTGAGCCATCCGTCTACCCAGCGCCATCTGAGCCATCCGTCTACCCAGCGCCATCTGAGCCATCCGTCTACCCAGCGCCATCTGAGCCATCCGTCTACCCAGCGCCATCTGAGCCATCCGTCTACCCAGAGCCATCCGTCTACCCAGCGCCATTAGAGCCATCCGTCTGCCCCGAGCCATTAGAGCCGCCCGTCTGTCCCGAGCCGTTCGTCAGTCAGGAGCCGCTAGAGCCATTCGTCAGACAGGATCTGCCAGAGCTGCCAACCAGACAGGATCTGCCAGAGCTGCCAACCAGACAGGATCTGCCAGAGCCGCCAACCAGACAGGATCTGCCATGAGCAGCCAGATCTGTCAGCCAGCCATGGGCCGTCCCGCAGTCCGGAGCTGCAGTCCCTCAGTCCGGAGCTGCCGTTCCTCAGTCCGGAGCTGCCCCTTATCCTGGTGCTGCCCCTTATCCTGGTGCTCTCCCTTATCCTGGTGCTGCCCCTTACCCTGGTACTGCCCCTTAGTCCGGAGCTGCCCCTTAGTCCGGAGCTGCCCCTTAGTCCGGAGCTGCCCCTTAGTCCGGAGCTGCCCCTTAGTCCGGAACTGCCCCTTAGTCCGGAACTGCCCCTTAATTCAGTGGGGTTAAGGTGGAGGGGGGTCATTTGGAGGAAGCTAAGGAGGTGGTTAGTGACTGGTGGGGTGGGGACCACGACCAGTGCCGGAGCCGACACCGTGGAAGGAAGCCCACCCAGACCCTCCCCTAGACTGTGTAATGGTGCGCCCGGAGTTCTCACCTTAAGGGGGGGGTTATGTCACGCCCTGGCCTTAGTATTATTTGTTTTCTGTATTATTTTAGTTAGGTCAGGGTGTGACATGGGGAATGTTTGTGTTTTATAGGTTTTGGGTGGTTATATGGTAAAGGGGGTGTTGGGTGTAGTGTATGGGTTTGTGTTGAGTGCATGTGTCTAGTTGTGTCTATGTTGGTGTAGTTGTCTAGGAGAGTCTATGGTTACCTGAATGGGTTCCCAATTAGAGACAGCTGATTTATGTTGTCTCTGATTGGGAGCCATATTTAGGGTGGCCATGGGCTTTCATTTGATGTGGGTAATTGTCTATGTTATACGTTTGTAGCCTGTGTGTGCACTTCGTTCTTAGCTTCACGATCGTTTTCTTGTTTTATTTAGTGTATAAGTGTTTTTTGTTTAGTTTTGCCTTCGTATTCATTAAAAGGAATATGGCTTATTTTCCTACTGCTGCGTTTTGGTCCGTCAATCCTCCACACGATCGTGACAATCCCCAAAATTTGTTTTGTCAGTGCAAGATTAAAATTCACAAATTAAAAACATTTAAAAAGGCGGAAGCAATTCATGAGGTTCAAAGATTTATGACATATTATCACTTTTCAGCTAAATTTGTAACAGAAACTCATTGAAGTTGACAATAATCAAACTTGCATTCCTCAAACAGTTTGTTGGAGGTTGTTGATGCACTAGAGTGATGTGAAAACAGCCCAGTCGGTGTCAGACAGATGAGATGTTCTTAAGCTGAAGGGTTTACTGATCATTGCCTTCACATCTCCTTCATAGCAGAAGGTAAAGTCTGGCACAGATGGCCAGACAAAAAACATTTCTCACTCCATGCTTCTGCATACAAGTGATCTGCACTTCCTCCCCCAAATCGCCTTCAGCATCTGACCTTAAAAGGAGTGGTCTTCGTAGCTGACAATGACAAATCTGCTACGGACTTTCAGTAAGCGTTGACTTGGCCACAGCCTCAGCTTTGTCTTGTTGTACCTCAGTGATGGTGTTCTCCTGATTGTGTTCTTCATTTAAGTTCACTTCCACACGACTGAAACAGGTGTTGCAGATGCTTGGTCTGCTACAGAAGGAAGATACTTCAAAGTGGTTTATTTTCACTGCCACTCTGGAGGTGACGTGGTGCAATTTCATGGTTCCTTTGACACCAGCGAGGTTGTTGGGCACGGCTTCGTCGTACTTAGTGATCTCTGAAATCCAAAAGAACTTGATGCTCGATCCACTCTTCTCGAGTAGTTTGAAGAGCTCCTTAGGAGTCTGCACATCCTCCCCCCGGTGAACGTGTTTGTCCGCACAACATTTCACAGCCCCACCCTATGCCATCTGGTGCCCCCTTCCCGTGGGCCTTATCAGAAAAGTTCCAGGTGATTTGTTTGAATTTGGAGCGTCGTGATTTGTGGATTCTTGTTTTTGACATCTCTTAGGACAGGCTCCAGGTGAGCCCATACTGCTCTCTCATCATGTCTAAGGGAGTCAGATATGGCGGCGTAGGACTGGCTTCCCTCTGATGTGTACACAACACTTGTATGGATCGTCTACTCCCCCCAAAGTGGAACGCCTGGATTTCTACAAAGTTCTCAGAGAAATCTATGTGAACGACCACCTCTTCCTCTGTGAGACTTTCCTTCAGATATCTACAGTTCTGTCACACCCTGATCTGTTTCACCTGTCCTCGTTATTGTCTCCACCACCTCCAGGTGTCGCTTGTTTTCCCCAGTGTATTTATCTCTGATTCCTGTCTCTCTGTGTCAGTGTATTTATCTCTGATTCCTGTCTCTCTGTGTCAGTGTATGTATCTCTGGGTTTTCTGTCTCTCTGTGCCAGTTCATCTTGTATGTCTAAGCCTACCAGCGTTTTTCCCGGTTTCCTGCTTTGCCTTTTCTCCTTTTGCTAGTCCTCCCGGTTCTGACCCTTACTTGTTTTCTGGACTCCATGCCCGCTTGCCTGACTATCTGCCTGCCCTGACCTCGAGCCTGCCTGCCCCTTCAGTACCCCCTGAGCTCTGAACTGGTTTTGACCATTTGCCTGTCCACGACCATTCTCTTGCCTACTTCCTTTGGATTTATTAAACATCTTAAACTCCAACCATCTGCATCTGGGTCTCGCCTTGTGTCATGATAGTTCTCTACTTGGTGGATCCAGGTGAACTGGTGCTTTGCTAGAGCGGTTGGTTGAATACCTATTTGGTGTCTTTGAGGGGTCCAGGTTGAGACACTTTCTCAACAGTAGTCTCTGTCCTCCACTGTTGCTGGGAGACATGCCTAGTTGACGTCTACGATGCGTCAGCAAATGCAACTTCATTACTTTTCACACACATACGGTGCATATCTAGATTAATAGCATAGTAGTTATTTACTTACGCATATTTTCAGTATTAGCTGCTTGATGTGCGCTACCCTCAAACTGTAAAAAACAGACATAAAACACCCTTATCCTACAAAAACGTGTTTTTACTTCAAATGAGATAATATGATGTATTTGTCTGTACAATGAAAAAAATGGATAGTGTCACGTTCCTGACCTATTTCTGTTAGTTTGTTATGTGTGTTAGTTGGTCAGGACGTGAGGTTGGGTGGGCATTCTATGTTTTCTGTTTCTGTGTTGGTTTTGGGTTGCCTGGTATGGCTCTTAATTAGAGGCAGGTGTTTGGCGTTCCTCTAATTAAGAGTCATATTTAGGTAGGCGTTGTCACAGTGTTCTTTGTGGGTGATTGTCTTCCGTGTCTGTGTCTGTACACCACGCGGGACTGTTTACGGTTTGTTCGGTTTGTGTAGCCTATGTTCCTATTCGTGCGTTTTTCTTGTTTTATGTAAGTACGTCGTCTAGGTCTGTCTACACCGTTTGTTGTTTTTGTAAGTTTATTCAAGTTCGTGTTTTCGTTTAATAAATATGTCTTTTCACTACGCTGCGCCTTGGTTCCCTCAATACTCCTCCTCTTCCGAAGATGAAGAAGAGGAGGACTGCCGTTACAGAATCACCCACCAAGATTCCAGAACCAAGCAGCGTAATTTGGAGCAACGGGGAAGTATACAGGACTTGTGGAGTTGGGAGCAAATATTAACGGAGAAGGACCATGGGCTAAAGTGAATCACCGTCCATGGGAACAGCTGGAGGCAGCTCGGAGAGTGGAGGAAAAGAGAGAGAGGAACCGGAGTTATGAGGGAACGCGTCTTGCACGGAAGCCCAAAAAGCCCGTGAGTAACACCCAAAAATTTCTTGGGGGGGGGCTAAGAGGTAGTGGGCCAAGGGCAGGTAGGAGACCTGCGCCCACTTCCCAGGCTTACCGTGGAGAGCGGGAGTACGGGCAGCACTGGTAGGGCTAGATTGAGCATTGAGCCAGGTGTCATGAGGCCGGCTCAACACGTCTGGTCTCCAGTGCGTCTCCTCGGGCCGGCATACATGGCACCTGCCTTACGCATGGTTTCCCCGGTTCGCCTACATAGGCCGGTGCGGGTTATTCCACCTCCCCGCACTGGTCGGGCGACCGGGAGCATTCAACCAGGTAAGGTTGGGCAGGCTCAATGCTCAAGAGAGCCAGTACGCCTGCACGGTCCGGTATTTCCGGCGCCACCTCCCCGCCCCAGCCTAGTACCTACAGTGCCTACACTACGCACTCGGCTACCAGTGCGTCTCCTGAGCCCTGTTCCTCCTCCACGCACTCTCCCTGTAGTGCGTGTATCCAGTTCGGTGCCTCCAGTTCCGGCACCACGCACTAAGCCTCCTGTGCGTCTCCAGAGCCCTGTACACACTGTTTCTTCTCCCCCTACTAATCCTGATGTGCTTGCCCTCAGCCCGGTGTCACCAGTGCCGGTACCACGCACCAGGTATAGAGTGGTCTTTGAGAGTCCAGTGTGCCCTGTCCCCGCTCCCCGCACTAGTATGAAGGTGCGTGTCCTTAGCCCGGTGCCTCCAGTTCCGGCACCACGCACCAGGTCTACAGTGCGCCTTATCCGGCCAGAGCCATCCGTCTCCCCAGCGCCATCTGAGCCATCCGTCTCCCCAGCGCCATCTGAGCCATCCGTCTCCCCAGCGCCATCTGAGCCATCCGTCTCCCCAGCGCCATCTGAGCCATCCGTCTCCCCAGCGCCGTCTGAGCCATCCGTCTGCCATGAGCCTGCAAAGCCGCCCGTCTGCCATGAGCCGCTAGAGCCGCCCGCCAGACAGGAGCCGCTAGAGCCGTCCGTCAGACAGGATCTGCCAGAGCCGCCAACCAGACAGGATCTGCCAGAGCCGCCAACCAGACAGGATCTGCCAGAACCGCCAACCAGACAGGATCTGCCAGAACCGCCAACCAGACAGGATCTGCCAGAACCGCCAACCAGACAGGATCTGCCAGAGCCGCCAGCGAGCCAGGATCTGCCAGAGCCGCCAGCGAGCCATGAGCAGCCAGAGCCGTCAGCCTGCCATGAGCGTCGAGAGCCGTCAGCCTGCCATGAGCGTCGAGAGCCGTCAGCCTGCCATGAGCGTCGAGAGCCGTCAGCCTGCCATGAGCGTCGAGAGCCGTCAGCCTGCCATGAGCGTCGAGAGCCGTCAGCCTGCCATGAGCGTCGAGAGCCGTCAGCCTGCCATGAGCGTCGAGAGCCGTCAGCCTGCCATGAGCGTCGAGAGCCGTCAGCCTGCCATGAGCGTCGAGAGCCGTCAGCCTGCCATGAGCGTCGAGAGCCGTCAGCCAGCCATGAGCGTCGAGAGCCGTCAGCCTGCCATGAGCGTCCAGATTCGTCAGTCAGCCATGAGCTGCCCTTCAGCCAGAAACGGCTATATACCCAGAACTGCCCCTCAGTCCAGAGCTGTCTCTCTGTCCGGAGCTGCCTTTCAGTCCGGAGTTGCCCCTCTATCATGATCTCCCTCTCTATCTTGATCTACCTCTATATTCTGATCTATCCCTCTGTCTTGATCAATCTCTCTGTCCCAGTGCTGTCCCTGTCATTTATGTTACTAAGAGGATTTTGTGGGGGTAAATTGAGGGTGGACATTTGTAGGGGGAGAGGGAGGCTAGGATTGATTATGGTGGGGTGGGGACCTCGCCCGGAGCCTGAGCCACCACCGTGGTCAGATGCCCACCCAGACCCTCCCCTAGACTTTGTGCTGGTGCGCCCGGAGTTCGCACCTTATGGGGGGGGTTATGTCACGTTCCTGACCTATTTCTGTTAGTTTGTTGTATGTGTTAGTTGGTCAGGACGTGAGGTTGGGTGGGCATTCTATGTTTTCTGTTTCTGTGTTGGTTTTGGGTTGCCTGGTATGGCTCTTAATTAGAGGCAGGTGTTTGGCGTTCCTCTAATTAAGAGTCATATTTAGGTAGGCGTTGTCACAGTGTTCTTTGTGGGTGATTGTCTTCCGTGTCTGTGTCTGTACACCACGCGGGACTGTTTACGGTTTGTTCAGTTTGTGTAGCCTATGTTCCTATTCGTGCGTTTTTCTTGTTTTATGTAAGTACGTCGTCTAGGTCTGTCTACACCGTTTGTTGTTTTTGTTAGTTTATTCAAGTTCGTGTTTTCGTTTAATAAATATGTCTTTTCACTACGCTGCGCCTTGGTTCCCTCAATACTCCTCCTCTTCCGAAGATGAAGAAGAGGAGGACTGCCGTTACAGATAGCTTAATACAAAGACAAACAGATTGATATCATTCAGTATTTTTGTTTTGTCATATTGTGCAATTGGAATTTCTGTACCGTATAACTTTTCTTACGTAAACATGTTTTACAGGCAACTGCAGTTGTACCCACTTGACTTTGACCTTAAGTATATACACTATATATACACAAGAGTATGTGGACACCCCTTCAAATTAGTGGATTTGGCTATTTCAGGCAAACCCGTTGTTGACAGGTGTATAAAATCGAGCACATTGCCACGCAATCTCCATAGACAAACATTGGCAGTAGAATGGCCTTACTGAATAGCTCAGTGACTTTCAATGTGGTACCATCATAGGATGCCACCTTTCCATCAAGTCAGTTCGTCAAATATCTGCCCTGCTAGAGCTGCCCCGGTCAATTGTAAGTGTTGTTATTGTGAAGTGGAAACGTCTAGGAGCAACAACGGCTCATCCTTGAAGTGGTAGGCCGCACATGTTCACAGAACGGGACCGCGGAGTGCTGAAGCTCAAAAAAATAATCTGTCCTCGGTTGCAACACTCACTACTGTGTTCCAAACTGCCTCTGGAAGCAACGTCAGCACAATGACTGTTTGTCGGGAGCTTCATGAAATGGGTTTCCATGGCCGAGCAGCTACACACAAGCCTTACATCATCATGCATAATGCCAAGTGTCGGCTGGAGTGGTGTAAATTCGCCGCCATTGGACTCTGGAGCAGTGGAAACGCGTTCTCTGGAATGATGAATCATGCTTCACCATATGGCAGTCCGACGGACGAATCTGGGTTTGGTGGCTGCCAGGAGAACGCTACCTGCCCCAATGCATAGCGCCAACTGTAAAGTTTGGTGGAGGAGGAATAATGGCGTGGGGCTGTTTTTCATGGTTTGGGCACCTTAGTTCCAGTGTTGGGAAATATTAACGCTCCAGAATACAATGACATTCTAGACAATTCTGTGCTTCCAACTTTGTGGCAACAGTTTGGGGAAGGTCCTTTCCTGTTTCAGCATGACAATGCCCCTGTGCACAAAGCGATGTCAATACAGAAATGGTTTGTCGAGATCGTGTTGGAACGCTGACTGCGAGCCAGGCCTAATCGCCCAACATCAGTGCCCGACCTCACTAATGCTCTTGTGGCTGAATGGAAGCAAGTCCCCGCAGCAATGTTCCAACATCTAGTGGAAAGCCTTCCCAGAAGAGTGGAGGCTGTTATAGCAGCAAAGGGGGGGACCAACTCCATATTAATGTCCATGATTTTGGAATGAGATGTTCGACGAGCAGGTGTCCACATACGTTTGGTCATGTAGTGTATCTTGAGTATGAAAATAAAATATAAGATTTTCAGATAATTCACAATTTTTATTGTTTTATAGCGGTTGTACCAAATTATGCGATTTTTGGGGTAAAACCTGACCAGGAGTGGGAAAGTGAACTTGTCAAACATTTACGAGAGACTTGCTAACCTTTCTTCTTAACCAAAGTTTATCTCACAGACATCTTAATGATGCCACATGTTGTCACATGTTGATCCAAAATCGTGAAGGCTATTTTTCCCGGACTAAAGTATTTTAAACCTTTCTGCCTAAACTGTCTTACTCATATAGCAGTATAGTGCAGTAGACCGTTACAGAATCAGAACCAGACCAGAATAATGTCGAGACAGTTTTGTTATTTAAGATGTTTTATTAACAGTTATATAGATTGCATTCGCCTTCGGACAGGTGCACCAAATTATATATATTTTTTACTTTAGAGCACCAAAAGTTACAGTTTTTCTATTTAAGCATGAACTCTTTTTGGACACAGTAAAAGGGCATAGTTACATAACATAAAATGCGTATATATTTGTTGTTGATTTTTGGAATATATTTCCGTCGGACACCAAAATATGCACGTCATTGACCCACCTATTGTTATGCAGCTCAGCCCGCCTTCCTCTCAAAAACTACAGAGAGCCGCGATCTCTCAGAGACAACAGCTCGTCTCAGAGACAACAGCTCGTCTCAGAGACAACAGCTCGTCTCAGAGACAACAGCTCGTCTCAGAGACAACAGCTCGTCTCAGAGACAACAGCTCGTCTCAGAGACAACAGCTCGTCTCAGAGACAACATATCGTCTCAGAGACAACAGCTCGTCTCAGAGACAACATATCGTCTCAGAGACAACAGCTCGTCTCAGAGACAACAGCTCGTCTCAGAGACAACAGCTCGTCTCAGAGACAACAGATCGTCTCAGAGACAACAGATCGTCTCAGAGACAACAGATCGTCTCAGAGACAACAGCTCGTCTCAGAGACAACAGCTCTTCTCAGAGACAACAGCTCTTCTCAGAGACAACAGCTCGTCTCAGAGACAACAGCTCCTCCTTATGATAGAAGAACAAAAGACGTTGTGTCCCTCTATCCTTTCATGTAGTACTTTTCACAGTCATTTCCTTCTGCTTGGTATACTGTGAGGAACATAGGAAATGAATAACATTTAATAACCCATTGCTGCTACAGCCTGCCAGAATCATTCCCGGGCGGCTCTCCCTCTTGCTTGTAAATTGAATCAGGTGTCATGCGAGCTGCCACATAAATCTCATAGTACACTCTGCACACACCATAGGGGTCAACTGAGGTCAACCACTTATTAATCCCTGTTAACAGACAGAGAGAAACAACAGGGAATCAAGGGCTGACGTGGAGCCAAAGTTAGTCAACAACACCCACCCCGCTTACATAGCACAACAGCACCCCAAAATGCTTGACCCCTTTCCACACACACACGTGAGAGGCATGAGAGGGGGATGATAGATAGAGGGAGAGAGAGGGATGATAGATAGAGGGAGAGAGGGATGATGGAGAGAGAGAGAGAGGGATGATGAGAGAGAAGGATGAAGATAGAGAGAGGGATTGAGAGAGAGAGGGATGGAGAGAGAGAGAGGGATAGATGGAGAGAGAGAGGGATGGAGAGAGTAGTATAGAGAGATGGATGGAGAGAGAGAGCGAGCGGGATGGAGAAAAGCAAGCGAGAGAGAGGGATGGAGCGAGAGAGATAGCTAGAGGCAGAGAGATAGCTAGAGATGGAGAGAGGGTGGGATGGATGGAGAGAGGGTGGGATGGATGGAGAGAGGGTGGGATGGATGGAGGGAGGGTGGGGGATGAGAGAGAGGGACAGAGAGATAGCTAGATGGAGAGAAGGTGGGATGGATGGAGCGAGGGCGGGGGATGAGAGAGAGAGGGTGGGGGATGAGAGAGAAAGGGGGAGGGGGATGAAAGAGGGATGAGAGAGAGGGATAGAGAGAGAGAGGGATGAGAGAGAGAATTAAATTAAATTGAGAAAGAGATAAATAGAGAGGGATAGGGAGAGAGATTTGGAGAGAGGGCAGGATGGAGATATAGAAAGAGGGGGATGGAGAGAGAGGGATGGGGAGAGGGATAGAGATGGAGAGAGAGAGGGATAGAGAGAGAGAGAGGGATGGAAAGAGAGAGAGGGATAGATAGAGAGGGATAGAGAGAGAGAGAGGGGTGGAAAGAGAGAGAGGGATAGAGAGAGAGAGGGATGGAAAGAGAGAGAGGAATAGAGAGAGAGGGGGATGGAGAGAGAGGGAGAGGGATGGAAAGAGAGAGAGGGATGGAGAGGGATGTAGAGCGAGAGAGTAGCAGCGCAGGAGTGGGGTGTGAGATGTACTGATCATGAGAGTGGACAAGGTTTTGTCTCTATCGCTGACCTCCTTTGCATTTAATGTGTGTGTGCTGGGTATGTACTATATGTGAGAGAGAGATATAGAGAGAGGGCGGGATGGATGGAGAGAGGGAGGACGGGGTGGAGATAGAGAGAGGGGTGTGGGTGTGGAGAGAGAGGGAGGGATGGAGAAAGAGAGAGAAGGGTGTGGGTGTGGAGAGATAGAGGGATGGATGGAGAAAGAGAGAGAGGTGATAATGAAGGGAGGACAGGAGCTGTCTCTATCAGTCATTCCGCATGATCAGCAGCCCACCCACAACAGCTAGCAGATCAATACCAGCACTGAGGACATGTGTGTTGTGTGGTTGTGTATGTGTGTGTTATAACACAGGGCTGTGGACTATGTAAAGAGGGAAAGAGTGTGTGGGAGAATATCTATCATTCCAGTACTGTATATGAGCATCATACCTCTAGTATTACAGTTTAATTACAGATTCAATCTGATATGGTTACTGTATGTGTGACGTTGTGTGTATGATAATGTCTAGGGGTATTTTATGTAGGAGTATAATCCTTGGCTGGAGTCTTAAACAGCGGTGCATCATCTCCCCTCTGTATTGACACCTTCACTATCCATCTATTCTCCTCCAGCTTTCTCATTCACCCTCATCTCTTTATCACTGCCTCTCTCTCATCTCCCCCTCATTGCATTCTTTCTCTCTCTCGCTCATCCCCCTTTTTCTCTCTGTGAGAGGATAAACTAATCTCTTGTGGATTGTAAAGGACAAACCTGCTGTTTCACTCCCGGTGTGTATGTGTATGTGTGTGTGTGTGTGTGTGTGTGTGGCAGCCTCTACAGAGTATATTTTCTACTACGTATCCAAATCTCATTCTCACTTCCAGGGCATTAACATACAACCATAATGTATTCCTACCAGTGGACTCAGAGATGCTGTTGTTCCATAAACTATGTTCCAAATGTTTGTTCCTGCCGTGACTCTCTGCTTTGGTCTCTCTCGTGGCAAGGCTTGCTTTTTCATGTATTTCTCTTGACTTTAACCTTTAATAACCCAGTGAACCTTTAATAACCCAGTGAACCATGAATAACCCAGTGAACCTTTAATAACCCAGTGAACCTTTAATAACCCAGTTAACCATGAATAACCCAGTTAACCATGAATAACCCAGTTAATCATGAATAACACAGTTAACCATGAATAACCCAGTTAACCTTTAATAACCCAGTTAACCATGAATAACCCAGTTAACCTTTAATAACCCAGTTAACCTTTAATAACCCAGTTAACCATGAATAACCCAGTTAACCTTTAATAACCCAGTGAACCTTTAATAACCCAGTTAACCATGAATAACCCAGTTAACCATGAATAACCCAGTTAACCATGAATAACCCAGTTAACCTTTAATAACCCAGTTAACCTTTAATAACCCAGTTAACCTTTAATAACCCAGTTAACCTTTAATAACCCAGTTAACCTTTAATAACCCAGTTAACCTTTAATAACCCAGTGAACCTTTAATAACCCAGTTAACCATGAATAACCCAGTTAACCATGAATAACCCAGTTAACCTTTAATAACCCAGTTAACCATGAATAACCCAGTTAGAACCAAAGTGATGAAACTGAGCTGAAACATTTGTCAACAGAGGCTTGTTCCTGCATGAGTGATCTTGACCATTCCAGGTCTGATCTGTCCTTCAGCAGATACAGTCTGTCATCCGCTAGGAGCACACCTTGCTGCTCAAAGGACAGTGACTGTGCCCACTAGGCTAAATGGTCAGCCCTTCCCCTGCCTGGGAGGCACACAGGCAGCCACTCTTCAGGTCTCAGATGAGGAAACCGTGGCAGCTTCTGTGCATACCTATTCTTTATTGCCTCTGTGTGCTGCACCAACTGCAAACACACACATATACCCCCCCCCCCCCCCCCCCCCCCCCCACCACCACCAATGTGGCACAAGGCTGATTTTAAAGTAATTTAATTACTGAAATGAAATTAATTCAGCACTCACTGGAATCAGAGGAGTGACACACACACCACACACACACACACACACACACACACACACACACACACACACACACACACACACACACACACACACACACACACACACACACACAGGAGCCAAGTTCACAGCCAGCTCATCATCAGAGATTAACAAATGATACGTCATGGGATTAATGGGATTAATAACAACATATGGTTGTTCGGCTCAGTTTGTTTCTATGACGCATACAAGCAAAGTGGAGAAAAAAATGTTTGAATTGGCTTTGGTGGAGGTGCTGTAGGCCTAGTGACTTAAAACTGGTTTGCTATTTTTCAATCATTTTTAAGTAACATATTCTTGATCATTTGCATTAGCATTGTCATTCATGTGAGTCAAAATGTGTGTCATGGCAAAAATGTGTAGAATAGCAGGAAATTAGCTTTAAACTGCACATTTTTCTCTCAGCTTCATGGCAAAATGTGTAGAATAGCATTATAAAACTCCAACTGTTTTTCAACACTACTTGTGTTGAAAATGCAGGAAGTTAGCTGTTCAATAAACAACAATGTTTTCCTGGCCTGGGCGTGTGGTGCCGGGGTGGGATTTCAACCCTCTTATTATAACATAAAACGAGAAGGAAGAATTTCCAGTCAATAATCCATTTCAAGGACATTAGAGACCCACAATGTTGTAATTGTGTCTGTGTGTGTCCTCAACTGGCTATCGATGATGCTACTGCCTTTAGTGAATAGATCAGCATTTTTGTTACATTAATAGACTCAGTACAGACAAAATTATCATAAAGCACTAAGTGACAGAGAATATTCCTCGTGGTCGCCTAGTAACTTCATTTTTGCCATGGCATAAAACCGCACCTTTATAATGTGAAAACATGAACATATCACAAACTATGATAAAATCACAAATCGTCAAATCTAAACGTGAAAATGGCAGCAATCAAACAATTGATGTATAACTGATATACACACAATGTTTTGAACATATTTTTGCGTATTTCAGAAGATCGTAAATATGCCTTACCGAACGGTATCGGGTAGTTACTGTAGGGATGTTGTACGGTCTCTTGCGTTGCCTCGCTGGTTCTCTTCACCGCCGCGGCAGGTCGCTCTCCGAGCTAAATATTTTCGCTCTTGTCCCACCCTCTCCATGCGCTGATTGGTTCTTCAATACTTCCTGTAAAACTACGCATTCTTTTGATTTCGGTACTTTTTTCTACTATCAATGTAACATTGTTGTTATGGGTTTAAGATGGCACAGTGATGCCATCTGTTGGTAAATGTTTATTACTGCAACTCATGTATTTATACCGGGGTGCTTGAGATACCCGGAAGTGTCATGATGTACAGAACAAGGCTGGTTACTCGCATGAATGTCTCTGTCTCGTCATTTACCATTGGAACAAACATGGTGTCAGAAGAGGGATCACTAACCATGCTTTCCGCAAATTAGAGTAACCTGTTCTGGTTTACCAAACAATTGTTTATTTGAGTAAAATTTCGCCGGAATTGGCTTTAGCTAGAGTGAGTTTGCTAGTTAGCTTCAGTGTTGTTAGCACCGGTTAGACATGGCAGCGAACATTCCCCCTCCCGCCGTTATGAAGCTCAGCGGGGATTGGAGCACGAACTGGGATACGTTTAGAGGTGAATGGGAAGACTATGCGCTAGCAACGGGACTTCTGGAAAAGGACGAAGAGGTAGTGGCTGCCACTTTGAGGACTATAATGGGAACTGAATGCCGACACGTATACAAACACAACCTGAACCTAACAGCAGCTCAGCAAGGTAACGCTATAACTATTCTTGATGCTCTTGAACATTACTTTAAGCCAGCAAAGAACGTCATCTACGAGCGTTATGTTTTTGGTTGTTGCAAACAGGAGAACGGGGAGTCCATTGACAGCTTTGTCACTAGGTTAAGGGAAAAGGCAGCTACATGTGACTATGGTGCTTTAAGAGATGAACTGATCAGAGATAAGATTGTGCTTGGCATAACTGATGAGGGCACCCGCAGACGTTTGCTGAGAGAACGTGACCTGACGCTGGTCTTGGCAGTGGAGACATGCCGTGCAGCAGAGCTTACTGATATACGGATAAGGTCCATGGAGCTAGAAAGGCAACATATGGACAATGTCAATGCTACATTCAGGCAGCCAGTAAAGAAATTCCCCTTTGCCACAGCTAATGCTAATACTACAGCCAACTCTGCAGTAGACAACCCCAATACATGCCGATATTGTGGCATTTCTCATGGACGAGGAAAAGAACACTGCCCAGCCTATGGAAAAATATGCAAATCCTGTGGTACAGCTAATCACTTTGCAAGGGTCTGCATGAAAAGCAAGAGAAAGGAGGGTAAGGTGCACTCTATTGAAACAAACCCAGATGAAGGGAACAACAGCACGGAGGATGTATATGCTAGCGAGTGCATAGGGGCAGTGAAGGCAAAAGGGAAAAAGTGGTTCGTCACTCTGCTACTTAATAATAAACCACAGCAATGCCAGATAGATTCAGGGGCCACATGCAACGTTATGAGCCTTAAAGATAAAAGGAGGCTCGCGCCCAGAGACAATCTCACACAGAGTAGCACCAAGCTGAAACTGTATTCAGGCCAGTTCATGACCTCTTTAGGCCTGTTTGTGACAGAGTGTGTTTTACGTGGCCAGAAACACACCCTTGAGTTTGAAATAGTTGAGGCTAGTCAACAGCCATTACTGTCAGGTTCTACATGCGAGCGCCTTGGGCTTATTAACTTTACCATCCCAGCTGATCTTAACATTATAGATAAAGTCAAGGCTGGGCCCCTGAGCAAGGAGACACTCCTAAGCAAGTACCATGATGTCTTCAACGCCCCGGTCGAGTCAGTTCCCGGGGAAGTCCACTTTGAGTTGGACGCAGCAATCCAGCCTGTCCAGTGTGCACCCCGTAATGTACCAGTGGCCATGAAAGCAGCTACGAAGGCTCAGCTTGACAAATACGAAGCAGATGGCCACATGATATCCGTCACTGAGCCTACAGACTGGATAAGTAATATGGTTATCATCAAGAAACCAGACAAGCTACGGATATGCATTGATCCTAAACACCTCAACCGGGCTCTGCGACGTTCACATTACATTATGCCCACGTTGGAGGATGTTCTTTACAAGCTCCCAAAGGCCAGAATCTTCACGCTCGTGGACGCTAGAGATGCCTTCCTGCAGTGCAAGCTCGACGAGCCCAGCAGCTACATGACCACCTTTTGGACACCCTGGGGCAGGAAGAGGTGGTTGAAGCTTCCGTTTGGTGTCTCCGTGGCTCCAGAGGTGTATCAGCGGAAGCAGCACGAGCTGTTGATGGGACTCAGTGGCGTGGAACCCATAGCAGATGACATCCTCGTAGTGGGCTGTGGGGACAGTGATGAGGAGGCAGAATGTGACCATGACGCCAAGCTGCTGGCCCTGATGGTCAGATGCAGACAGGTCAAGCTAAGACTAAGCATAAAAAAGCTTCAGTTTAAAGTGCCAGAGGTCCGCTTTCATGGGCACATTTTGTCCTCCATCGGATTGAAGGCGGATCCTGAAAAAGTGAAGGCTGTCTTGGAAATGCCCCACCCATCTGACGTGAAGGGAGTGCAGCGCTTCGTCGGATTCGTCACTTACCTGGCCAAATTCCTACCGCGGCTCTCTGAAGTGTGTGAGCCACTAAGGAGGCTCATGGACAAGGACGCCATCTGGCATTGGCTCCCAAAACATGACGCAGCGGTGAGGGAAATAAAAAAACTGGTCACCCAGACACCTGTACTGCGTTACTACAATGTGTCAAAACCTGTCACGATTCAGAGTGACTCAAGCCAGTATGGACTTGGCTGTTGCCTCATGCAGGAGAGCCAGCCTGTGGCATTCGCCTCTAGGGCACTCACCCTAACAGAGCAGAACTATGCCCAGATAGAGAAGGAGTGCCTCAGCATTGTGTTTGCATGCCAACGCTTCCACCACTACCTGTACGGGCGTGACAATATTACCGCAGAGACAGATCACAAGCCCCTTATTGCTATATTCAGCAAGCCTCTTCTGAATGCCCCAAAACGACTGCAGAGCATGCTACTGGCCCTACAAAACTACAACCTCACGGTGGTGTATAAGCCAGGGCCAGAGATGTATGTGAGTGACACGCTCAGCAGGGCTACTGCATCAGGCATTCACACACGCTCCATGCATGAACAACACGCAGTGTGCAGCTTACAAAGAGAGCAAGTGGATGTTGAACACATCAACCAGGCTGACTACCTCAATGTTACGGACCAGCGCCTTATACAAATCAGACAGCACACAGACAGGGACGGACAACTCCAGGAATTGAGGTCTGTGATTATGATGGGCTGGCCCGACTGCAAGGAAGAAACTGCTTTAGCCGTCAGAGAATATTGGCAAGTCAAAGAGGAGCTCAGTGTTCAAAACGGAGTAATATTCATGTGTCAGAGAGTCGTTATTCCCCGGTCTCTGCGCCATGAGATGTTGGCGCGTGTGCACTCAAGTCACATAGGAGGTGAGGCCTGTTACAGACAAGCACGTGACACACTGTATTGGCCAGGAATGCAGAGTGAAATCAAAGACTATGTCAGTAAATGCACAATCTGCAATGAATATGCCATTGAACAACAGAGAGAGACGATGATGTCCCACGAGCTACCGATGCGCCCCTGGCAGATAGTAAGTTTAGATCTCTTCCAGCACAGTGGCAAAGACTTTCTGCTGGTAGTTGATCATTATTCAGACTTTTGGGAGATTGACCTCCTCCCCGACCTCTCAGCAGAGACAACGATCAAACGCTGCAAGGCTCAGTTTGCCCGCTATGGCCAGCCAGATAGGGTAATTTCAGACAATGGACCCCAATTCTCCGGTGTTGAGTTCCGAAAATTTGCTGCAGGATGGGAATTTGAGCACGTCACTTCATCACCACGATACCCAAAAGCTAATGGGAAGGCGGAGTCCGCAGTAAAAATCGCAAAGAACCTCTGCAAAAAGGCTCTGCGAGAGGGCAAAGATGCCTGGAAAGCAATCCTGCAGTGGCGCAATACCCCGACAGAAGGCATGGATAGCAGCCCGGCCCAGCGCCTCATGGCACGGCGCTTAAAAGCAGCTCTGCCAGTAGCCAACACTCTCCTGGAGCCCTGTGTGGTGACTGACGTGCTGGTGAAGCTACGTCACAGAAGACAGGTCTCCAAGTTCATCTACGACAAATCAGCAAAAGACTTACCTGAGCTCAGGGTGGGTGAAACGGTGCGAATGAAGCCACTACCAGGGGACCGGACGGGCCTCTGGAGACTCGGATCCTGTGTACAGAAAGTGGCACCACGCTCCTACTTGGTCGAAGTGAATGGATCATTGTACCGTCGCAACAGGGTTGACCTTCGGATTGCTGAGCCAGCACCTACTCAGAACCCTGATGGTCAAAGGGGTCGCATGACAAAAGACGGAACTCCAGCAATGGTGCCTGAGGCACTGGGCGAAGAGCCAGGTGATCACAGGTCAAGTCACATGGGGCCTGAGGCACTGGGCGAAGAGCCAGGTGATCACAGGTCGGCTGCTCCCTCGCCCATCAATACTCCTCTTAGACTGTCAGGTGACACGCCTGTGCGGGAACCCGCAGTCCTCGCAGACAAGCCCCCTGTCTTTTCACGCTACGGGCGTTTGTCTCAGCCACCAAAAAGACTTAATCTGTAGGTTTCCCATCAGGGTTGACAGAAAGAGATTAAAAGAAAAAAAAAAAGTAAAGAGACTATCAAAATGTGTTAAGTTGTTATCTGAGAAAAAAAAAAAAAAAAAAAAAAAACTAAACTGTTCATGTTGGAAACTATTACTAGGTTTGTTTTGTTAATGAATTGACACCTCCTGTCCTATTTTATTAAAGGGAAGATGTTATGGGTTTAAGATGGCACAGTGATGCCATCTGTTGGTAAATGTTTATTACTGCAACTCATGTATTTATACCGGGGTGCTTGAGATACCCGGAAGTGTCATGATGTACAGAACAAGGCTGGTTACTCGCATGAATGTCTCTGTCTCGTCATTTACCATTGGAACAAACAATTGTTGTATGCCTGGAATGCAGTTTGTCTGTGAGAGATGTCGTTTTTGTATTTTTTTTGGCTAAATAAGCCTGTTGATGCTTTAGTTGTTTCGTGTAGGACGCCACATAATTGTCTGAACTAGTTGGGAGTTGTAGTTTTTATAGTTACTATGCCTTTATCACTGCCATAATTGGAGACGTAAGAAAAAACTACAACCGTCAACCCATTTGGTGGACAGCTGAAAAAAACCTTGCCCAGACAGTTTGATCATACAGAAAACTTCCGTCTTTGAATGAGAAAAGAAAACACTCGACTAGCTAATGCTAGTCACGGCAAATGAGCCTACTTCGGTCTAAATAAGCAGCATACCACGGTGTAAACAGGTATGTAGCTAAAGGCAACGTTACTATTTCACCAACTAACGTTAGAAAATCGTTTTTGTTTAGCTAGCTAACGTTAGTAACTTAGGCCATTCACACACATAGCTACCTTCCTGGATAATGATTCCTACAGATTGGCTATGGCAACTAACTACTATTTAGAAATTACCCTCATTGTTATTGGAATATGTCTAGCTAACAGATAGATAGATGTGTGTCGGTGGATTAGGACAATGAAATCACTAACTACAAGCAACGAAACTGTGGTTATTATATAGCAACACTTAAATTAGCTAGTTAAGATTCTTAGTCTAGTACTGCCAGTGGCAGGTGACACCCAGCTTGCTAAAATAGCTAGCTAGCTAACAATCGACGAAACTTGTTTACGTAGCTAAGCGCTAGTTGGCTAACTAGCCTCGGTTCAGCTTGCTTACGTAACTGGTTGGCTATCGACAATGCTACCGATTCCGTCAACGTCGCAAGGTAGCTGCTAGCTAGCCAGTCTCAGTCTGTCGAGACGGGACAAACTCTTTTCACCGCACTTCTATACAAAGTGATTTTCTTAGCAAGTTAGGAGAGCATTTTCCTAACCTTAACCTGTCGCCTAACTTGCTACGAAAAAGTCACTTCGTTATCATAGTGGCGTGAACTGCGTTAGCCCTTAAAATACAGACTCTATGTGTCTATTTATTGTGCCGATTCTATTAAAAATGGTCTCTTCAACGGAAGCGAACGAAACGAGTTATGTTAACCTTATGTTATGTTATCTGAATTTGTTCCATAGAAACTCTGGTGTTTGGACAAATGATTACACCGCCGTTTTCGTCAAACGATGACATCATTATAATAAAATGTCATGAGTAGTTGGAAATGTAATTAGCTAATTTGAGGGACATCTGTTGTTGTGTTGTAACTGCGGTACAGTTCTCCATAGCAGCTGGCTTATCTGATCAGTCAGCCGTCGACGCGCCTTACTTTATGTGACAAATGACTCTGTGGACATAAAATTAGGTTTAACAGCCAGTAATAAACCTATACATTTTTACAATGTGATTAAGACATTACTGCCTGAAATAACATATTAATGGACTTAGATGTATAGGTTGGTCTTTGTACCATGACAGACAAGACAATTGAGACATCATGTTCTGCAGGCCAGTAGCCCATCTAATCAGGTATTGCCCACAGTAAAGTTGGCCAGATAATAGTCAACGGAGAGGAGCATAGTGTTAGGTAAGAAAGAATGTGTCCAATCCGTTTCCTTTCCTCAGCCATTGTCCCCCTACTATTCACTGATGGGTGGAATGTGTCTAGTCTCACTATGGTGCCTTAAGGCTGCTATCAAGTCCTTTCAAATCAGTGACCATGAAGGAAATGAGTCAAGAAATGGGACCTTGTTGTGAGATTATTGGGACATTGCCTAAGGCAGGGGTATCGAACTTATTCCATGGAGAGTCTAGTAAAAACCAAATCAAATCACATTTTATTGGTCACATACACATGGTTAGCAGATGTTAATGCGAGTGTAGTGAAATGCTTGTGCTTCTAGTTCCGACAGTGCAGTAATATGCAGTAATATCTCATTAATACTCAATAAATTGGATGCAGTCTATCACAGTGCCATCCGTTTTGTCACCAAAGCCCCATATACTACCCACCACTGCGACCTGTACACTCTCGTTGGCTGGCCCTCGCTTCATACTCGTCGTCAAACCCACTGGCTCCAGGTCATCTACAAGACCCTGCTAGGTAAAGTCCCCCCTTATCTCAGCTCGCTGGTCACCATAGCAGCACCTACCTGTAGCACGCGCTCCAGCAGGTATATCTCTCTGGTCACCCCCAAAACCAATTCCTACTTTGGTCTCCTCTCCTTCCAGTTCTCTGCTGCCAATGACTGGAACGAACTACAAAAATCTCTGAAACTGGAAACACTTATCTCCCTCACTAGCTTTAAGCACCAGCTGTCAGAGCAGCTCATAGATTACTGCACCTGTACATAGCCCATCTATAATTTAGCCCAAACAACTACCTCTTTACCTACTGTATTTATTTATTTATTTTGCTCCTTTGCACCCCATTATTTCTATCTCTACTTTTTTCTATCTCTACTATCTCTACTTTTTTTACTTTTTTTACTTGCTATATTGTATTTACTTCGCCACCATGGCCTTTTTATATTTTTATTTATTTATATATATATTTTGTTTGCCTTCACCTCCCTTATCTCACCTCACTTGCTCATATTGTATATAGACTTATTTCTCACTGTATTATTGACTGTATGTTTGTTTTACTCCATGTGTAACTATGTGTTGTTGTATGTGTCGAACTGCTTTGCTTTATCTTGGCCAGGTCGCAATTGTAAATGAGAACGTGTTCTCAATTTGCCTACCTGGTTAAATAAAGGTGAAATAAAATAAATAAATAAATATCTAACAAGTGATATCTAACAATTCCACAACAAATGCATAATGCACACAAATCTAAGTAATGGAATAAGAATATATATATATATATATATATATATATATGGATGAGCAATTACAGAGCGGCATAGGCAAGATGCAATAGATTATATAAAATACAGTATATACATATGAGATGAGTCAAACATTATTAAAGTGACTAATGATCCATTTATTAAAGTGGACAATGATTTCAAGTCTATGTAGACAGCAGCCTCTCTGTTAGTGATGGCTGTTTAACAGTCTGATGGCCTTGAGATAGAAGCTGTTTTTCAGTCTCTCCGTCCCAGCTTTGATGCACCTGTACTGACCTCACCTTCTGGATGGTAGCGGGGTGAACAGGCAGTGGCTCGGGTGGTTGTTGTCCTTGATCTTTTTGTCCTTCCTGTGTCATCGGGTGCTGTAGGTGTCAATGGTAGCTGTGGGTTTTCCTTTCAAATAACTCCTAGGCAACCAGGTGAGGGACTTCTTTACTAATTACTGGCTTTATTTCATCAATCAAGTACAAGGGAGGAGGGAAAATCCGCAGCCACTCGGCCATCCGTGGAATCAGTTTGACACGTGGAGTCTCAGCAGTGCTCTAGGGAAAAGTTGTGCTTGTGTTCTGCTCCAGGATCAGTTTTCCCTGCCTCCATCCTGGTCTGAAAGGAATAAGTAGGGGTGAAGCTGACCTGGGAGCAGTGCTCAGAGCAGCCACTAGCTATGGTTTTATTAACACCCTCTGAAGACACTGCCTGCCTGGCCAGAAATAGAACTGTCACCTTTCGTCAGCTGGGGCTGAGTCATGGAATCGCAGTGACAGAGGGAAAGCAACCGTCAGTCAGTCGGGCTACTCAGTCAGTCAGTATCTGCAGAACAAGGGCAGCATTGACACTCCCTCCCTGGCCTGAAATTGCATCCAGTTACACACAGTGAAGTGCTGTCTGGTGATGGCCCAGGGTGACGTCATACAGTAGATAATGCTGCTGAAAGTGTCAGTCAGAGTAGGAGGAAAGAGAAACGTATCATGCTTGTTCAGATGCACAGTTGTACACAGGCAGAGCAGTTGTATTGTAGAGCTTAGGCTCTGTGTCTGTCTCTGTCTCTCCACACCCACCGCCCTGCACCACGTTTGACTTTGAACCGGAGCCAGATGGACTGTTTACCTGGTTATATAATGTCATCGCCCTCCGAGGCTAGACCTTGTTTGTTGACGTAGACATTACTAGGACAGAAAAACAAGGCCTAAATTTAGACCTCACCCAGAAGCAATGAAAATAGCCTAAATGAGTTATTATAGTGATGAAGTAGGCTATGTAATGTTGGATTGTCTTTTCTGTCCTTTGCCTCCCATTCTATCCCTCATACCCTTTCTCCTCCCGTCTTCTCTCCTCAGGTCCTGCCCCCACAGCCTTCTCTTCTCTGAGTGTTGTAGTGAGTGATTGAGGTGATCCCTGCCCCGGTAGCAGCCTTCACTCCTTACACATATACAGACACACATACAGAAACGTTGGCCTCTGGACGAGGATGACAATGGAAGAGATGAAGAATGAAGCAGAGACGACCTCAATGGTTTCCATGACACTCTACACTGTGATGTACCCCGTCTTCCACGAGGTAAGGAGGAAAGGATTTGGTAAAGACAGGATGTAGTGTTTCTTGAATGGGGCGTGTGCGTGCTATGGCCTCTAAGGTTATAAAACAAATGTAACTACCCTTAGACACGAGGGAGGGATGGGGGAGAGAGTGTGGTTGCATAGGATAAATAGGGACAGGGTAAATGGATCTCTATAAAATGTGTGTTGTGGACAGAATCACGGAATACAGACATAAAAACAGAATTCAGCCATATTCCAAAAATTTGTTGATGAACTAAATGTATTGAATTTATTTGAAAATTCAGTAATTTGGCCAAGATTGTCATATGACATGAACAAAATGCATCAGGGATTCATACTTTCCTTCATCTTGCTGAAGAGGAAAATGCACAGCAACGCCCCTTTCTGCGTGAGAGCGTTTGTCTACCACTTTGTGTTGCCGTTATCGGTGATGCTAATTTAATGACAACTGTTTTGTTGTGGACTCAGAACTTCCAATTGTGTTGTTTTTCTATTAAAACTGTCTGCTTTTGAGAGTGAGAACCTGAACAAATGGGGGTAAACAGAAATCTAGAAAAACAAAGAGGAGGAAAATGAAATTTGAACAGAATCCGGCGAAAAAATGAATCCGATTTTCAAGGGTCATATAGGTGTCAGTCGGCAGGAAGATAAAAACCGAGGGAATGGAGACAGAGTGGAAGAAGACGGGTAGTCACAGATCACAGAGAGAGCAGCGGGAGTTTGTGTTTAAAGGGGTGAGGGTGGTAGGGAAGAGCGAGGGATGGAGGAGTGTGATAATTACTGTGTGTAGCACCAGTGTCTCTCTGATGATGCAAAGGAGTTCCCTGTGGCCACTTTAATGTGGGGAGGTTGCTGTTTCACTGACTCAGCTAGTCCAGGTATTAGTCACACACACACACACAACTACTGTCCTTCCGGGACCAAACATTTTATTCCCATTCAAAATCCTATTTTCCCTCATCGTAAACCCAAACTCCTAAACCATAAATGACCACTTTTCCTTGTGGGGACTGACAAAATGTCCCCACTTGTTTTACTCTCCTTGTAAGGACTCCTAGTACCCACAAGGAGAGAAAAACCAATAAGGCTTGTTTTGTTCAATGCTGTTTGTGTACCAGTGTGCTGTAGTTTTTGTTGTTGTCTGCAGTGTTAGCTAATGAGATGGCTTTTCCATGTATGTAGCTACTAACTATGCAGTTTGAAGTGTTTTCGTGTTGTGGTAATTAGTATAGGTGTGTGCTTTCCTAGTTTGAGATGTGTATATTCTATGTTAATTAGAAGTTGGTATCTGTTTGTGAGATGTGTATATTCTATGTTAATGAGAAGTTGGTATCTGTTTGTGAGATGTGTATATTCTATGTTAATGAGAAGTTGGTATCTGTTTGTGAGATGTGTATATTCTATGTTAATGAGAAGTTGGTATCTGTTTGTGAGATGTGTATATTCTATGTTAATGAGAAGTTGGTATCTGTTTGTGAGATGTGTATATTCTATGTTAATGAGAAGTTGGTATCTGTTTGTGAGATGTGTATATTCTATGTTAATGAGAAGTTGGTATCTGTTTGTGAGATGTGTATATTCTATGTTAATGAGAAGTTGGTATCTGTTTGTGAGATGTGTATATTCTATGTTAATTAGAAGTTGGTATCTGTTTGTGAGATGTGTATATTCTATGTTAATTAGAAGTTGGTATCTGTTTGTGAGATGTGTATATGCTATGTTAATTAGAAGTTGGTATCTGTAAGAAGTGTTTTAATGCAGTGATAATGTGTTTACAGTTGGAGAGAGTGAACCTGTCGGCAGCACAGACCCTGAGGGCAGCATTTATAAAGGTAAGGAGATGGAGGGACAGGGCAGCATTTATAAAGGTAAGGAGATGGAGGGACAGGGCAGCGTTTATAAAGGTAAGGAGGTGGAGGGACAGGGCAGCATTTATAAAGGTAAGGAGATGGAGGGACAGGGCAGCGTTTATAAAGGTAAGGAGGTGGAGGGACAGGGCAGCGTTTATAAAGGTAAGGAGATGGAGGGACAGGGCAGCGTTTATAAAGGTAAGGAGGTGGAGGGACAGGGCAGCGTTTATAAAGGTAAGGAGGTGGAGGGACAGGGCAGCGTTTATAAAGGTAAGGAGATGGAGGGACAGGGCAGCGTTTATAAAGGTAAGGAGGTGGAGGGACAGGGCAGCGTTTATAAAGGTAAGGAGATGGAGGGACAGGGCAGGGCAGCGTTTATACATGGAGGGCGACAGGGCAGCGTTTATACATGGAGGGCGACAGGGTAGCGTTTATACATGGAGGGCGACAGGGCAGCGTTTATACATGGAGGGCGACAGGGCAGCGTTTATACATGGAGGGCGACAGGGCAGCGTTTATACATGGAGGGCGACAGGGCAGCGTTTATACATGGAGGGCGACAGGGCAGCGTTTATACATGGAGGGCGACAGGGCAGCGTTTATACATGGAGGGCGACAGGGCAGCGTTTATACATGGAGGGCGACAGGGCAGCGTTTATACATGGAGGGCGACAGGGCAGCGTTTATACATGGAGGGCGACAGGGCAGCGTTTATACATGGAGGGCGACAGGGCAGCGTTTATACATGGAGGGCGACAGGGCAGCGTTTATACATGGAGGGCGACAGGGCAGCGTTTATACATGGAGGGCGACAGGGCAGCGTTTATACATGGAGGGCGACAGGGCAGCGTTTATACATGGAGGGCGACAGGGCAGCGTTTATACATGGAGGGCGACAGGGCAGCGTTTACACATGGAGGGACAGGGCAGCGTTTACACATGGAGGGACAGGGCAGCGTTTATACATGGAGGGCGACAGGGTAGCGTTTATACATGGAGGGCGACAGGGTAGCGTTTATACATGGAGGGCGACAGGGCAGGGCAGCGTTTATACATGGAGGGACAGGGCAGCATTTATACATGGAGGGCCAGGGCAGCGTTTATACATGGAGGGACAGGGCAGCGTTTATACATGGAGGGCGACAGGGCAGCGTTTATACATGGAGGGCGACAGGGCAGCGTTTATACATGGAGGGCGACAGGGCAGCGTTTATACATGGAGGGCGACAGGGCAGCGTTTATACATGGAGGGACAGGGCAGCGTTTATACATGGAGGGACAGGGCAGCGTTTATACATGGAGGGACAGGGCAGCGTTTATACATGGAGGGACAGGGCAGCGTTTATACATGGAGGGCGACAGGGTAGCGTTTATACATGGAGGGCGACAGGGCAGGGTAGCGTTTATACATGGAGGCCGACAGGGCAGGGCAGCGTTTATACATGGAGGGACAGGGCAGCGTTTATACATGGAGGGACAGGGTAGCGTTTATACATGGAGGGACAGGGCAGCGTTTATACATGGAGGGCGACAGGGTAGCGTTTATACATGGAGGGACAGGGCAGGGTAGCGTTTATACATGGAGGGACAGGGTAGCGTTTATACATGGAGGGACAGGGCAGCGTTTATACATGGAGGGACAGGGCAGCGTTTATACATGGAGGGACAGGGCAGGGCAGCGTTTATACATGGAGGGACAGGGCAGCGTTTATACATGGAGGGACAGGGCAGCGTTTATACATGGAGGGACAGGGCAGCGTTTATACATGGAGGGACAGGGCAGGGCAGCGTTTATACATGGAGGGACAGGGCAGGGCAGCGTTTATACATGGAGGGACAGGGCAGGGCAGCGTTTATACATGGAGGGACAGGGCAGGGCAGCGTTTATACATGGAGGGCGACAGGGCAGCGTTTATACATGGAGGGACAGGGCAGGGTTTATACATGGAGGGCGACAGGGCATTTGAGACGGGATAGAGGAGCTCACTTCGGTCAATTCGATTCAAGATAACCGTCGACACGAAGAAAGACTGCTCTTCTAATAGCCCATTCCCACCATAGCCTGCTGGAGGACTGTCTTGAATTAGCGGCAGGTGCAGGATCCATAGCCGCCTTCCTATCATAGAGGAAGCCTGAGCTGGAATGTGAAGCTAACTGAAACTGGCTAGCTTTAGAAATCCCAGAGTAGATCTAACTAGCTTCGTAAAATACCCCTATGAGGGTTCCACTGATTCACATCTGATTGACTTTGATTGACAGTGTCTAACTCTGATCATGGGTCTGTGTTCTATTATCATAGACTGATGTGTGTGTTTTTGTGGTTGATTAGTAATGCCTGGTGTGTGTCTGCATATGTTCTGTGGCTTATTGTCCAGTGTTTCCCCTATTCATTTAGCTCTGCTCCTAAATCATTGCCGCCACTCAAAAAATATATTTATAAAACCAAACGCATATAAAGTATGTCAAAGATAATGAAGCTATATATTTTTTTTAAAAGATAATCTTTTGGAAATAACAATTGCCAAAATAAAAATGAGAGTCAGGGTGAATCTACAATTCTCCTAATGGCATGGGGCCCCCCATTGATTTTGTTTACGTTTGCAAAATGTGCAGAATTACAGGAAATTTGCTTTAAAACAGTTATTTTTCTTTCTTTTTTTAATCCCCATGACAAAATGCTAGGGGAAACATTGTTGTCATAGACTGTGTGTTCTGTGGTTGATTAGCAGAGCCTGATGTGTGTTCTGTGGTTGATTGTCAGGCTGAGAAGGAGAACCCAGGGCTGACCCAGGACATCATCATGAAGATCCTGGAGAAGAAGAAAGTGGAGGTCAACTTCACTGAGTCACTACTGCGAATGGCTGCAGATGATGTAGAAGGTGTGTGTCTGTCTGTTTCTGATTGTGTGTCTCTCTCTCTTCTGCAGTGAATAACCTAGTCCTAGATGATGTTAGGTATTGTGCATCTGTGTACAGTACCGTCGCTCTCCTCAGGATGGTGCTGTTTCTCCACTAATAAAACAACCTCTCCTTCCTGTGAGACATTTCTTCCCTCCAGGCTTGAATTTTCTCTCCTGCATGGCCTGATTGATGGTAGTAATGAATTTATGTGCACAGAATGAGAAGCTCAGCTATAGTTACACACAGTTACACACGGACACACAGTCACACCGTCTTTGCTTCTGTTTGAATACTAAATAAACAGTGCCTTCAGAAAGTATTCATACCCCTTGACTTATTCCATATTTTGTTTTTTCAGCTTGAACTCAAAATTGATGAAATAGATTTGTTTTCTCACCCATCTACACACAATACCCCATAATGACAAAGTAAAAGCTTTGAATAAAAAAAAAAAAAACATTTTGCAAATGTATTAAAAATGAAATACAGAAATATCTCATTCACATAAGTATTACCACCCCTGAGTCAATTCATGTTCGAATAATCTTTGGCAGCAATTACAGCTGTGAGTCTTTCTGGGTAAGTCTAAGAGCTTTGCAGAACTGGATTGTACAATATTTGCAAATTATTTTTTTTCTTCAAGCTCTTGTCAAGTTGGTTGTTGATCATTGCTGGACAGCCATTTTCAAGTCTTGCCATAGATTTTCAAGACGATTTTATGTAAAAAATGTAACTCGGCCACTCCGGAACTTTCAATGTCGTCTTGGTAAATAACTCCAGTGTAGATTTGGCCTTGTGTTATTGAAATAAGAGTTTTCTCTCTGTCAGTTGGAAAGCAGACTGAACCAATTTCCTCTAGGAGTTTGCCTCTGTTTAGCTCTATTCTGTTTCTTTTTATCACAAAAAAACTCCCTAGTCCTTGCCGATGACAAGCATACCCATAACATGATGCAGCCACCATCATGAAAATATGTAAAGTGGTTTTTGTTGATGTTGTGCTGGATTCTCCCTGAACATAACACTTTGTATTCAGGACGTAAAGTGAATTTCTTTGCCCCATTTTTTTGCTTTATTACTTTAGTGCCTTATTGTGAACAGGATGCATGTTTTGGAATATTTTTATTCTGTACAGTCTTCCTTATTTTCCCTCTTTCAATTAGGTTAGTATTGTGGAGTAACTACAATGTTGATCACAGCCATTAAACTCTTAACTGTTTTAAAGCCACCATTGGCCTTATGGTGAAATCCCTGAGTGGTTTCCTTCCTCTCTGGCAACTGAGTTAGGAAAGACACCTGTGTCTTTTGTAGTGACAGGGTGTATTGATAGACCATCCAAAGTGTAATTAGTAACTTCACCATGATGAAATGGTTATTCAATGTATTTTTTATCTACCAATAGGTGCCCTTTGCGAGGCATTGGATAACCTCCCTAGTCTTTGTGATTAAATCTGTGTTTGAAATACACTGCTCGACTGAGGGACCTTACAGATAATTGTTTGTGTGGGGTACAGAGATGAGGTAGTCATTCAAAAGTATGTTAAACAATATTATTGCACGCAGAGTGAGTCCATGCAAGTTAATATGTAACTTGTTAAGCAAATATTTACTCCTGAACTTATTTAGGCTTGCCATGACAAAGGGGTGACTCAAGATATCAGTTTTTAATTAGTAAACATTTTGAAAAACATAATTTCACTTTGACATTATGGGTTATTGTGTATATACCAGTGACAACATCATAAATTCAGGCTGTAACACAATGTGTAAAAAGTCAAGGGGTGTGACTACTTTCTGAAGGCTATGTACCTCCTGCTGTCAGCAAGGTTACACTGCAGTGGCACCTTTTTCTAACTTTCCTCACACACTGAAAGTAGTGTGTGTGTGTGTGCATGCGTGTTCAGGCGCACACACAGACTGCTCTCTGGGTGGGGCTGTTCTGTCAGGGCCTGGAATGTTCTCTACATTCCACCGCTTCTTTTTGTTGACATGACTGTCTCCATGGAGACTAAGGCTGTGGCTCTCTTCCTGTGTGTGTGTGTGTGTGTGTATAGAGTTCATGATTGACAGGCCGGAGCAGGAGTTCCAGGACTTGAATGACAAGGCTCGGGCACTCAAACACATACTCAGCAAGATCCCAGACGAGATCAACGACAGAGTACGCTTCTTACAGACCATCAAGTCAGTACACACTCGCTCGCAGACCTCCCAGCACACCCTCAGTGATGTGATTAACACTTCACAAGCACACAGCTCTCCAAAAACACACTCATTCTCTTGTTCCTGTTTTCTTTCCAATGTAATACTAAGTCTCAAGTAGTACACACACAATTCTTCTCCCCTAGACTTATTCTTTCAGGGATTGTTTCTGTCTTGGCTCAATTTGCCAGTTCTCAAATTGAATTTGTGTTTGTTGAGTCACTCTAAGTAACTTTTGTCAGTGGAATATTTAGAAAAAAATAGATTTGGAACATAGTAGAATTCTGCTGTATTTAAAAGTGCAGAGGGAGTTGGGGGGAAAGTGAGAGGGAAGAGGAGAAGAATGAGAGTGTGTCTGAGAGTAAGGGGGTAAGGATGGAGGGAAGGTGAAGGAGTAAGAGAGGTGACATGGTTCAAGATGTCTGACAGCTGTTGGCCTAAAGAGAGGTGAGATTGTTCAAGATGTCTGACTGCTGTTGGCCTAAAGAGAGGTGAGATGGTTCAAGATGTCTGACTGCTGTTGGCCTAAAGAGAGGTGAGATGGTTCAAGACGTCTGTCTGCTGTTGGCCTAAAGAGAGGTGAGATGGTTCAAGATGTCTGTCTGCTGTTGTAGTCATTGGCTAAAATGAACACCTGCCAAATGCGGGTAGATTTCATTTCACCAGCCACGGTGGACTAAAGAACTAAGAATCCTATGTAGCCTATTCCACCTGGTGCCGAAACTCTGCCTGGCTGGGGGCTGTCTGCACGTGAAGAACTGAGGGAAAGATTCAGCCATAGAAGTTGGTCAAATATACTTGAAACTGAAGTGAAATTTGGTCCTTGTGTTTCTTGACTATTTCCATAGTTTTGTTCACAAGCTAGGTTGTTTTTCTCTGTTTGAGTTTCAACTGCTAGGGAAGAGACGACAAAGCTTCTACTAGTCAGACTCACAGGGACCGACATGACTCGAGTTGCACTACCACGGTAACCTCCGGCCCTTAAAGGGGCAGGTGAATATGTTTGTCTCGTGAGATCTTGGTTAAAAGACTCGAGTCACAAAAAATGTAATGACATAATATACTACATTACTTCTTACTAGTAATACATGTATTGTATTTTAAAATCTACCTGACACATTGGCTGGTGAACCAAAAAGTAATTTTTATGCTCTGTCCACAGAGATATCGCCAGCGCCATCAAGGAACTCCTGGACACAGTCAACACTGTCTTCCGGAAATACCAGTACCAGAACCGACGGGTGAGAACCCTACACACACACACACTACACACACACACACTACACACACACACTACACACACACACACACTACACACACACACACACTACACACACACACACACACACACACACACACACACACACACTACACACACTACACACACACTACACACACACACACACACATACACTACACACACACATACACTACACACACACACACACACACATACATACACTACACACACACCACACATACTACACACACACACACACACCACACACACACACACACACACACACACACACTACACACACACACACTACACACAGGCCGATTAAGATATTTTCTCGTTTCCTTCTCCCTCGGCTGTCAGTTTGAGACGTTCTTGTGTTCTTTCCTCTCCATTATCTTCTGAAAGAGTAAAAAGACTCTGTTTTTCCCAGGCACTGGAACACCAAAAGAAAGAGTTTGTGAAATACTCCAAGAGCTTCAGCGACACACTTAAAACCTACTTCAAAGATGGAAAGTAAGAACCTCCTAATTTATGTTTCTACCCTGCTGTTCTCTTCCATGGCCCGTACAATATATCACCCATACTGGTTTACATCTGGCCCGTACAATATATCACCCATACAGGTTTACATCTGGCCCGTACAATATATCACCCATACAGGTTTACATCTGGCCCGTACAATATATCACCCATACAGGTTTACATCTGGCCCGTACAATATATCACCCATACTGGTTTACATCTGGCCCGTACAATATATCACCCATACAGGTTTACATCTGGCCCGTACAATATATCACCCGTACGGGTTTACATCTGGCCCGTACAATATATCACCCATACTGGTTTACATCTGGCCCGTACAATATATCACCCATACAGGTTTACATCTGGCCCGTACAATATATCACCCATACAGGTTTACATCTGGCCCGTACAATATATCACCCATACAGGTTTACATCTGGCCCGTACAATATATCACCCATACAGGTTTACATCTGGCCCGTACAATATATCACCCATACAGGTTTACATCTGGCCCGTACAATATATCACCCATACTGGTTTACATCTGGCCCGTACAATACATCACCCGTACGGGTTTACATCTGGCCCGTACAATATATCACCCGTACGGGTTTACATCTGGCCCGTACAATATATCACCCGTACGGGTTTACATCTGGCCCGTACAATATATCACCCATACTGGTTTACATCTGGCCCGTACAATATATCACCCATACTGGTTTACATCTGGCCCGTACAATATATCACCCGTACTGGTTTACATCTGGCCCGTACAATACATCACCCGTACTGGTTTACATCTGGCCCGTACAATACATCACCCGTACGGGTTTACATCTGGCCCGTACAATATATCACCCGTACGGGTTTACATCTGGCCCGTACAATATATCACCCGTACGGGTTTACATCTGGCCCGTAAAATATATCACCCGTACGGGTTTACATCTGGCCCGTACAATATATCACCCGTACGGGTTTACATCTGGCCCGTACAATATATCACCCGTACTGGTTTACATCTGGCCCGTACAATATATCACCCGTACTGGTTTACATCTGGCCCGTACAATATATCACCCGTACAGGTTTACATCTGGCCCGTACAATATATCACCCGTACGGGTTTACATCTGGCCCGTACAATATATCACCCGTACGGGTTTACATCTGGCCCGTACAATATATCACCCGTACGGGTTTACATCTGGCCCGTACAATATATCACCCGTACGGGTTTACATCTGGCCCGTACAATATATCACCCGTACGGGTTTACATCTGGACCGTACAATATATCACCCGTACGGGTTTACATCTGGACCGTACAATATCACCCGTACGGGTTCACATCTGGACCGTACAATATATCACCCGTACGGGTTTACATCTGGCCCGTACAATATATCACCCGTACGGGTTTACATCTGGCCCGTACAATATATCACCCGTACGGGTTTACATCTGGCCCGTACAATATATCACCCGTACGGGTTTACATCTGGCCCGTACAATACATCACCCGTACGGGTTTACATCTGGCCCGTACAATACATCACCCGTACGGGTTTACATCTGGCCCGTACAATATATCACCCGTACGGGTTTACATCTGGCCCGTACAATATATCACCCGTACGGGTTTACATCTGGCCCGTACAATATATCACCCGTACGGGTTTACATCTGGCCCGTACAATATATCACCCGTACGGGTTTACATCTGGCCCGTACAATATATCACCCGTACGGGTTTACATCTGGCCCGTACAATATATCACCCGTACGGGTTTACATCTGGCCCGTACAATATATCACCCGTACGGGTTTACATCTGGCCCGTACAATATATCACCCGTACGGGTTTACATCTGGCCCGTACAATATATCACCCGTACGGGTTTACATCTGGCCCGTACAATATATCACCCGTACGGGTTTACATCTGGCCCGTACAATATATCACCCGTATGGGTTTACATCTGGCCCGTACAATATATCACCCGTATGGGTTTACATCTGGCCCGTACAATATATCACCCGTACGGGTTTACATCTGGCCCGTACAATATATCACCCGTACGGGTTTACATCTGGCCCGTACAATATATCACCCGTACGGGTTTACATCTGGCCCGTACAATATATCACCCGTACGGGTTTACATCTGGCCTGTACAATATATCACCCGCAAGGGTTTACATCTGCATCATTTAGATCAGTCAGCCCAACTCCAGTCCCCCGACAGCCCAACTCCAGTCCCCCGACAGCCCAACTCCAGTCCTCCGCTGCCCCCGGCAGAACACATATTCATTGTAGTGCTGGACAAACTCACCTGATTCAACTCATCGGGATCTTAATGATTAGTTGCCAAGTTAAATCAGGTGTTCTTGTCCGGGGCTGCAACAAAAATGTGTACTGTGGGTCAGGCCTACGAGTGTGCAAAATGGAGCTGTGCCCCCTCAGTTGAAACTTGTAATATATATAATATATAATATATATTTTTTAAAGCAAAGAATTTGAAATGATTGAGTGCCAGGTTGGTGTGTGATCTGTATCTGCTGTGCTGTGTCAGCACCATGGACAGAGCACGTTGAGGAGTGTGTGTGTTGGGAGGGCCATGGAAAGCCACCCGGCGGTTAGGTTTGACTCCTTTGTATTTCCATAAAAATCGGGGGGGAAACGCTGCCCGCCTGTGATAGGCTACTTGAATAACGAGATACGCCTCCGCCTGTAATATTTACCGCAGATGCATCATTTTGGTTCCCACTTCGGAAGTTCTGCATTGTGTCCAATGCTAACGCAGACAAGGCCTTTACCCAAGCAGTATTCCCGCTGGTAGCATGTTATTGATAGAACCAAAGGGTTCTCTAGGCATCATCAAGCAATATTTATAGAACCAAAGGGTTCTCTAGGCATCATCAAGCAATATTGATAGAACCAAAGGGTTCTCTAGGCATCATCAAGCAATATTGAGAGAACCAAAGGGTTCTCTAGGCATCATCAAGCAATATTTATAGAACCAAAGGGTTCTCTAGGCATCATCAAGCAATATTGATTGAACCAAAGGGTTCTCTAGGCATCATCAAGCAATATTGATAGAACCAAAGGGTTCTCTAGGCATCATCAAGCAATATTGATTGAACCATGGGGTTCTCTAGGCATCATCAAGCAATATTGATTGAACCATGGGGTTCTCTAGGCATCATCAAGCAATATTGATAGAACCAAAGGGTTCTCTGGGCATCATCAAGCAAGGATCATTTTAAAATGCACTGTGGAAAGAACAAGTTGTATTCGTGGTGCATTCACATAGGCTGTTTGTCAAATCATATCAACATTTTATTGGTCACATACACATGGTTAGCAGATGTTAGTGTGAGTGTAGCGAAATGCTTGTGCTTCTAGTTCCGACCATGCAGTAATATCAAACAAGTAACCTTACAATTTCACAACAACTACCTAATACACACAAATGTAAAGGGATGAATGAGAATATGTATATATAAATATATGGATGAGGGATGGCCGTGCGGCATAGGCAAGATGCAGTAGATGCTATAGAGTACAGTATATACATATGAGATGAGTAATGTAGGATATGTAGACATTATTCAAGTGGCGTTATTTAAAGTGAATAGTAAAAACTTTATTAAATCAATTTTTAAATGTATTAAAGTGGCCAGAGATTTGAGTCTATGTAGACAGCAGCCTCTCTGTTAGTGATGGCTGTTTAACAGTCTGATGGCCTTGAGATAGAAGCTGTTTTTCAGTCTCTCGGTCCCTGCTTTGATGCACCTGTACTGACCTCACCTTCTGGATGATAGCGGGGTGAACAGGCAGTGGCTTGGGTGGTTGTTGTCCTTGATGATCTTTTTGGCCTTCCTGTGACATCGGGTGCTGTAGGTGTCATGGAGGGCAGGTAGTTTGCCCCCGGTGATGCGTTGTTCAGACCTCACTATCCTCTGGAGAGCCTTATGGTTGTGGGCGGAGCAGTTGCCGTACCAGGCGGTGATACAGCCCAACAGGATGCTCTCGATTGTGCATCTGTAAAAAGTTTGTGTGTTTTAGGTGAAAAGCCAAATTTCTTCAGCCTCATGAGGTTGAAGAGGCGCTGCTGCGTCTTCTTCACCACGCTGTCTGTGTGGATGGACAATTTCAGTTTGTCTGTGATGTGTACACAGAGGAACTATCCACCTTCTCCACTACTGTTCTGTGGATGGGGGGGGATTACCCTATCTATCTTGTTGTAGCCTATATTCATTACCAAAACGGCCTTGCTTTACTGTGTAGGGCGCTGTCCATGGTGCTGATACAGCGGAGATGGGTTACAGATTTCATGCCAACCTGTCATTTCAAAAGCACTCAATGGTCTGAGTCTCTGCATTTTAACTTTGTTTGTGGTATAGCGTGATAAAAGCAGAGTTCAATCATATTCTGTTTATTGTGGTATAGCGTGATATAAGCAGAGTTCAATACTTTTCTGTTTATTGTGGTATAGCGTGATATAAGCAGAGTTCAATCATATTCTGTTTATTGTGGTATAGCGTGATATAAGCAGAGTTCAATACTTTTCTGTTTTATTGTGGTATAGCGTGCTATATTGTGCTATATCATTGTTTACTTGATAGCTACCTACACAAATAGCTAGCTAGAACAAAGTGTTAATAAGATTTTTTAAAATTAATTTAAGATTTAGAAGAGTTTGGTATAATTCTTTGTTTTTTGCCTGGTGTACTGCTTAGTTGACCATGTGACTGTGTGGCAGAAACGATACTTGGCATTTTCAGGGTTGTTTAATCATTACCATTCACTGTGAAATCACATTTAGGCTTGATTCTCTGAAGCCTGACATTTCCACAGATCAAAGCACTGTATCAATCCCAGCGTTGCCATGGTTTCCTGTGACTGACACCGCCTTCCCTGTGTGTCCCTGTCTCTCTCTGTCCCGCTTGTTTCCAGGGCGATAAACGTGTTTGTCAGCGCGAACAGGCTCATCCACCAAACCAACCTAATACTCCAGACCTTCAAGACCGTGACATAGACGAGGTTAACCACACTAACCCAGGCTTTTAACAGAGGACAGGAAACCCTTTATATGTACAATGTTACGATTCTGCTTTTGGGACTGTATCATTTCTAAGTCTTGCTTCATGGGGGGGGTCATTTAGAGTTACAGGTGGTCAGACTATAATTGCCAGATTTTTTTTTTTATTATTGTATTTTCCCCCCCACCAAGATCATGCTACCGCCACAGAGTGTCTGATGTCAATTCTCTCCCCCCCCCCCTCTCTTTCTTGCACTTTCTCTCGCTCTCTCACTCTGTCCGTGTGAAAGCCAAAACACCGGGCCTTAATGTGGCCATTGAGGCATTCCTAAAGCAGAGTGTACATACAGGGACTTTTGTTTTTCCTCACATTCTAACTTGAACAATGAGACATGATGGTGTATATTTAACAGATATTTGGTCGCAAAATGTTCAAATAAAAAAAAGTTTAAACATTTTGGAAAGATTTTAAAATGGTCTTTTGCTTTTGTCATTTTACATGTAATATAGGTCTGTCTGTTTGCTCTGTGTAACAGTGGATTTGCCATGGTGCTCTGTCTTTTTGCTCTGTGTAACAGTGGATTTTCCATGGTGCTCTGTCTTTTTGCTCTGTGTAACAGTGGATTTTCCATGGTGCTCTGTCTTTTTGCTCTGTGTAACAGTGGATTTGCCATGGTGCTCTGTCTTTTTGCTCTGTGTAACAGTGGATTTGCCATGGTGCTCTGTCTTTTTGCTCTGTGTAACAGTGGATTTGCCATGGTGCTCTGTCTTTTTGCTCTGTGTAACAGTGGATTTGCCATGGTGGTCTGTCTTTTTGCTCTGTGTAACAGTGGATTTGCCATGGTGGAGTTAAGGGGCTATTCTTGGTCGGTACCTGTTTCTCGCAGTCGGTTAATCCCATTCTGAAAGCGTTTTTTTTTCTTGTTTTATTATTCAAGTCTTGGAGAGCTCATTTTGGATCCTGTTGCCATCGACGGCAGCTGTTATCAGCTAAATCAGATTATTCCAGGCCATTAGCCATTAAGTAATATGGAAGAATCAGCCATGACACTGGATAGCGTGTGTGTGTTTTAAAATGATATCCAAGAGAGTGTATGTCAGTGTTTTATTTGACTGTGTTAGGTGTAAAAGTGTTAAGGGCAGCTGGACATTGGGTTACTGTGTGGTTCACCATTAGAAAGAGGGGTAGGGGAGTAACAAAGATATTTGGAAACTGTCAATGTTCTCTCCACCCCCATCGTCTGTGTGTGTGTTCGTAGGTGTCTGTGCGTGTGATGAAGTGATTGTTAAAGCAATTGGTGAATTACTGTGTTGCTATGCAGAACATGTTACTGTACGGTATGCGTGTGAGACAGAGCAGTGTGTGTGGGGGGTTAATTGTACCCTGGTCTAAGATAAGCTCTTCTCCGGTGTCAGATCTGAATAGACCAGAGAAACTGCCTGCTGGACACACAAACACAAGCCTCACTCTCACGAAGTGGTTGCCAGGAGACTCCAGGCTTTGAGAGGCATAATAAAATCAAAGAGTGTGTTTGTGGGAGGGGGGGGGCTTTCTTTGCCACTATTATGCCTACTGTTGGCAGTTAACTCTTTGGCAGTGTCTGTGTTACGGTACTGGAGGAGTCTTAGTGTTGGATGCCCCGGTGCTTATTTCAACCATGTACTATACTTCAACCTAGTGGTGTGAGGGGAAAACGTATACTGGCAAGGTTATAAAGGGAATAGGGGATCAATTTAAAACCAATGCTACATGAAAGACTTGTCTGTAGTGCCTTACGTAGTGGTGTGAAAGCACCTCTGAAGACCTCTGGACCACTTAAGGACACCTGGGAGAGGAGACCCGGACATGCACACAGGTTGGTGTGAGCAGAGAACCGTCTGACTGAGCTGCTATGTTTGAAAAGTAGCTGTATGTATGTGTATTGTATGTACTGTATATGTAATGTATGTGTATTGTTGCATGTATGTGTATTGTTGCATGTATGTGTATTGTATGTATAGATGGTATATTTTGGCATTCTTACTATTATGGTGCAGGTCAGGGTTGTGCTCAATTCAGAATTTAATTGAGAATGCCTCGTAAATTTCAATTCATGAATTTTGAGTAGTAAACAGGATACAGAATTGCAATTTGAATTGAAGGAAATATACTGGATATATATATATATACAGATAAAAATGCAACCATTTCAAAGATTTTACTGAGTTACAGTTCATATAAGGAAATCAATCAATTGAAATAAATAAGTTAGGCCCTAATCTATGGATTTCACATGACTGGGCTGGGGTGCAGCCATGGCCCACCCAATCAGAATGATTCTTTCCGCACAATAGGGCTTTAATACAGACAGAAATACTCCTCAGGAACCCAACCTCACCTCAGACGATTGTGCAGGTGAAGAAGCCGGATGTGGACGTCCTGGGCTGGCGTGGTTACACGTGGTCGGTTGGACGTCCTGGGCTGGCGTGGTTACACGTGGTCGGTTGGACGTCCTGGGCTGGCGTGGTTACACGTGGTCGGTTGGACGTCCTGGGCTGGCGTGGTTACACGTGGTCGGTTGGACGTCCTGGGCTGGCGTGGTTACACGTGGTCGGTTGGACGTCCTGGGCTGGCGTGGTTACACGTGGTCGGTTGGACGTCCTGGGCTGGCGTGGTTACACGTGGTCTGTGGTTGTGAGGCCGGTTGGACGTACTGCCAAAGTCTCTAAAATGACTTTGAAGGCAGCTTATTGTAGAGAAAGGAACATTTAATTATCTTGCAACAGCTCTGGTGGACATTACTGCAGTCAGCATGGCAATTGTACTCTCATCTGTGGCATTTTAAAGTGGCCTTTTCTTGTCCCCAGCACAAGCTGCATGTTTCTTGTCCCCAACACTTTACATGTTGCGTTTATATTTTTGTTCAGTGTAGAATTGAATTCAGTGAAATTCAATGAAATTACAGTAAATGCCACTGCTATTCTATATTAGGTGTTGTCTATACAAATATTCATTTTGTACATAAAACATCAAATATATTATATACATGCAAATAAATAATTGTTGTTCAGTATGGGAGAAAACAAAAATACATTTCCCAGAATGCATTAGTTTAACCCTCAAGTTGACCCTAAAGCCTTCCAAAAGAAGTCAAACAAATGAAATTGTTGGTTGAAATATTAGTGGCTTTTCTAAGAACTAAGGTTAAAAGAGAATATGAATGTTGTTTTCTCAGAAAAGTGATGTATTCTTTGGTATCAGGAAGTGTGTCCTGTCAGATTCAATTAAACTCTCATGTCAATTAAATTTGACTTCCTGTTACTCAAATTCAAATTCTACATCCTGTGGTATGTGGCAAATTCAATTCGAATTTCAACTCATGAGTTGAATGAGAGTCAATTCCAAAATTCATAATTGACCACAACCCTGGTTCAAGTAGACTGAAATGCTGGAATGATCACCACACTACTACTGAAGTGACACTGCCACACAGTAGGTTTTCATTTATTCACAGGTTTGAAGGCCCATTGTAATCAACAATGTGATTTTTCTATATATCCACACTATGAGGTTGGAATAATATTGTGAAATTGTAAAAATGATGATAATGTCCTTTTTAGTCTAAGAGCTGTTTGAAAACAACGCCTGAAATGTCAGCCTGTTTTGGTGGGATGGAGTTCTGGCCTGCCCGGTGACATCACCAGGTGGTAAATTAGTTAATAGACCAATAAGAAACGTCTACCATTAACAGCTAGTTTTCAGTTTTACCCCCCCACCCCCACCCCCCTTCAGACCATTCCCAGACAATACTTGCACATTTTTTGCATGAGAAATAGCTCTTTGCTAAGAAGATATTTTTGTTTCTTTTTTGACAATTTGAATTGAAAACAATCATGGTAAGGTACGTAATTGTTACCCAGAAATGTTTTGACATTGAGATAAAAATGTTTGCGTTGGACCTCTAAGCTCAGCAGGGGTTGAACCATTGTTTTTCTCTACCTCTCAAACTTCATCATTCTGCTGCCATGACAACACTGAGCCGTATATATAGACTGTTATACTGTAGAGTGAGTATGATTGGCTTAGAGCAGATTGCTTTGTCGAGTAGCTCGTAGAGATATGAGTGATTTATACGGTACTTGACACTGTATCTATGCAATCACAAATACACAATCCTTCCAATAGCTGTCTGTGCTTTCCTCCTTGCACACACCCCTGTCTGGAACCTTTATATGATTGACAGCTAGCTGTTACCCTGTCTGAGTGGAAACCACGGAGACCAAGATGGAGGCGGGACTACTGGAGAGCAGGCTGAGTATGGAGGACTATGAGAAATTGCAGAGCCTCTTTCTGGTGAGTGGGTATGGGTACGGGAATGACACAGTAGACATACAGCCCCCACCCCGCCCCCCCCCCATGTTGATCTGTGATGACCTCTGTTGTAGGGTGACAGTGAAGCAGGCGTGTCCTTCTCCAGGGCAGAGTTTATAGAACAAGCTTGGTCTGCAGTGAGACGTGGCTCCAGGGAGGAGTACGGCCTCCTATTCGACAGTGTTGTCGTCACTCAGGAGCAGCGTAGCCTGCTATTGGACAGTGCTGACGAGCGAGGGGAGAGGAGAGTAGACTGGGAGAGGTTGACTTCCTTCCTGCTGTTAGGGCTGTCAGAAAAAGAGGAAAATGAACGGGCTGCCACCGTGCCTCGCTGGCAGCCTCCACGAACTCTGACCCCTCCACACCGTGACCCTGTCCAACAGGTAACACGAAGCTCCAGCCTATCAACTCACAATGCTGTAATGGTGCTAATAATTCATCATGAAACAATGGAATAATGAAATAATAGCTTATAAGCTGCATATAAGCATTTAATGGTATTCTCCATCGGTGGTTGTGTATACACTTATCTGTTGATATCTCTATGGTTACCCCAGGTGGTGTACCTGCGTAGCTCAAGCCGGTACCTGTCGGTGAGTAAGGGGGCCACGCTGGGGGTGTGGGCGGGGGAAGACTTTGCCCTACTTCAAACACATCGCCTCCACAACGACTCTGTCAGGCCCAAAGATCTCTGGGTAACAGCTATGGTGGTGCTGCACAACGTACACAAGGTCCAGTCCAACTCAGCCAATCAATTAATCAATCAGTCAGTCAATCAATGAGAAGACCTGCCACTATCCCTATCATCCCATCCTCTTCTCTCTCTCTCAGATAGCTGTGTCGTTCACCAGTAAGGAGCTGTGTTTCTATGACTTGCTGTCCAAGCAGCAGTTTAGCTGCCAGTATAAAGTCCAGGGTCTGAAATATGCCCCTCTCAGTCTGGACTACTGGTGTCACCCCACTTACCCTGCCCAGGCTGTACTCACCATGGGAGACACGGGGGGACAGGTGAGAGGGGAGGGGGAAGATGGGGACAGGTGAGAGGGGAGGGGGAAGATGGGGACAGGTGAGAGGGGAGGGGGAGAGACAGGGGAACAGGTGAGAGGGGAGGGGGAGAGACAGGTGGGAGGGGAGGGGGATAGACAGAGGACAGGTGGGAGGGGGAGAGACAGGGGAACAGGTGAGAGGGGAGGGGGAGAGACAGGTGGGAGGGGAGGGGGAGAGACAGAGGACAGGTGGGAGGGGGAGGGACAGGTGAGAGGGAAGGGGGAGAAACAGGTGAGAGGGGAGGGGGAGAGACGGGGACAGGTGAGAGGGGAGGGGAGAGACAGGGGGACAGGTGAGAGGGGAGGGGGAGAGACAGGTGGGAGTGGGAGGGGGAGAGACAGGGGGACAGGTGGGAGGGGGAGAGACAGGTGGGACAGGTGAGAGGGGAGGGGGAGAGACAGAGGACAGGTGGGAGGGGGAGAGACAGGTGGGACAGGTGAGAGGGAAGGGGGAGAAACAGGTGAGAGGGGAGGGGAGAGACAGGGGGACAGGTGAGAGGGGAGGGGAGAGACAGGGGGACAGGTGAGAGGGGAGGGGAGAGACAGGGGGAGAGGGGAGGGGGAGAGACGGGGACAGGTGAGAGGGGAGGGGGAGAGACAGGGGGACAGGTGGGAGGGGAGGGGGAGAGACAGAGGACAGGTGGGAGGGGAGGGGGAGAGACAGAGGACAGGTGGGAGGGGGAGAGACAGATGGACAGTGGAGTGGGAGTGGGAGGGGGACAGGTGAGAGGGGAGGGGGAGAGACGGGGAAAGGTGCGATACAGGGAGAAAAAAAGGGGGACAGGTGAGAGGGAAGGGGGAGAAACATGTGAGAGGGGAGGGGAGAGACAGGTGGGACAGGTGAGAGGGAAGGGGGAGAGACAGGTGGGACAGGTGAGAGGGAAGGGGGAGAGACAGGTGGGACAGGTGAGAGGGGAAGGGGAGAGACAGGTGGGACAGGTGAGAGGGAAGGGGGAGAGACAGGTGAGAGGGGAAGGGGAGAGACACAGGGGGACAGGTGAGAGGGAATGGGGAGAGACAGGTGAGAGGGGAAGGGGAGAGACAGGTGGGACAGGTGAGAGGGAATGGGGAGAGACAGGTGGGACAGGTGAGAGGGAAGGGGGAGAAACAGGTGAGAGGGGAAGGGGAGAGACAGGTGAGAGGGGAAGGGGAGAGACACAGGGGGACAGGTGAGAGGGGAGGGGGAGGCAAATTAATGATTGGGGTCACTACGGTCCAGGTAATAGGTTGGTATAGTTTTTTGTTAATAACCTCTTGCTTGTGTTTTTTTGTGTGTGTGTGTGTTTTGTCGTCTTCCCAGGTCAGTGCCATATGCTTCAGGTCAGCTCAGATCTCCCTGTTTGAGAGGCCCAGTCCAGGGGTGGAGACAGACTCTGCTGACATCATCAAGTGGAAGGAGCTAGTTGAAGGTCGCCATCGCTGCTGCTACACACTGAGACACCGAGCTCACGGACACGCCTGGGTACGCAGAGGTGAGCTCTGTCCCCAGAATACATCTCATCCTTAGTCCTTCTGACCTGAGTGGCTTTGTACTGTTGGTGGGTGTAAATAACCATCAAACAACATGTCCACACCAACACATCCCCTCTTACAAACAACATGTCCACACCAACACATCCCCTCTTACAAACAACATGTCCACACCAACACATCCCCTCTTACAAACAAGATGTCCACACCAACACATCCCCTCTTACAAACAACATGTCCACACCAACACATCCCCTCTTACAAACAACATGTCCATACCAACACATCCCCTCTGACAAACAACATGTCCATACCAACACATCCCCTCTTACAAACAACATGTCCACACCAACACATCCCCTCTTACAAACAACATGTCCACACCAACACATCCCCTCTTACAAACAACATGTCCATACCAACACATCCCCTCTTACAAACAACATGTCCACACCAACACATCCCCTCTTACAAACAACATGTCCATACCAACACATCCCCTCTTACAAACAACATGTCCACACCAACACATCCCCTCTTACAAACAACATGTCCACACCAACACATCCCCT